>NC_077230.1:410070387-410260301 GCF_027887165.1 Monodelphis domestica | reverse complement strand
GTACTATAAATTGTTGTTGTTTCAGTCATATCTGACTCTTCATGACTTCATGACTCCATTTGAGGTGTTTCTTGGGAAAAATACTGGAGTAGTTTGCCACTTCCTTCTCAGCTCATTTTACAGATGAGGAAACTGAGGTCAACAGGGTAAAGTGACTTGCCCAGGGACACACAGCTTTATTGGAGTGGTTGGCCATTTCCTTCTCCAGCTCATTTGACATATGAAGAAACCAAAGCCAACAGGGTAAGGTGACCTGCCCAAATTCACAGAGCTAAGATACTGGGAGTGGTTTACCATTTCCTCTCCAGCTTATTTTACAGATGAAGAAACTGAGGGAAATCAGTTGCATCTGCTTTTTTGTGACTCCATTTGGGGTTTTCTTGGCAAATATACTGGAGTAATTTGCCATTTCCTTCTGCAGTTTGTTTGACAGATGAGGAAACTGAGGCCACCAGGGTAAAGTGACTTGCCCAGGGTCACACAGCCAAAAAGGATCTGAGGCTAAATTTGAACTCAGGAAGATGAGGTAAACCAATAGTAATGTCCATTGAGCCACTTAGCTGCCTCATATACAGATTCCGAAATACCCTGGAGCAGTTAAGAACTAAATCAAACTGGGACTGATGTGCTGCTCTAAAGACAAAACTGGGGCCAGCAGTCCCCAGACATAACATGGACCTGTAAAAAATGCAAAAAAGGAGCCTTTGTTAGAAGACCCCACCCTAGCTAATGACTCTTAATCTCCAAATGAATGAAGAATGGAATGAAAAGCTCTCCGAAACAGAGCAGTAGTGAAAGAAATCAAAACCATGTGGGGAAAGGGAAGAAATGGCCATGATTCCTACAGTCCTGTTCACTAGGAGAACTTTACCCATGATGCTTTCAGGGGAAATCAGACCAGAAAGTGAAAGCCAACTACTATTTTTCTTTCTTTTTTCTTTTTAAACCTGTTCCTGTCCATCTTAGAATCAATACTGTGCATTGGTTCCAAGGCAGAAGAATAGTAAGGGCCCAAGAATAAGTGACTTGTCCAGGGTCACACAGCTAGGAAGTATTTGAGGTCAGATTTGAACCCAGGGCCTCCTGTCTCTAGTCCTGTTTTTTTTTTTTTTTAACCTTTACTTTCTGTCTGTCTGAGGCCACATTTGAACCTAGGACTTCTTGTCTCTAGCCCTGTTGGGTTTTTTTTTAAACCTTTACTTTCTGCCTATCTGAGGCCACATTTGAACCCAGGACTTCATGTTTCTAGCCCTATGTTTTTTTTATTTTTTAACCCTTACTTTCCATCTTAGAATCAATACTGTGTATTGGTTCCAATAAGGAGAACAGTAAGGGTAAGGCAATGGGGGTGAAGTGACTCACCCAGGGTCACCCAGCTAGGAAGTGTCTGAATCCAAATTTGAACCCAGAACCGACTCTCAATCCACTGAGCCACTTAGCTGTCCTCTAACCCAAATACTTTTTATTCAACTAGAAAAAAGCAGTTTTTACCCACCTGAGCTATAGTCTGCTGAACATTAAGAAAAAAGAATGACAAAGGGATACCATAAAAGAACAATAACCGGGAGATGAAACTGTTGCAGGACCATCTCTAATGAAAAGGCAACAAACCACTAGACTTTGGAGTCAGAAAATCTGAATTCAAATCCTGCCTCTGTTACAAAGTACTATATAACCTTAGGCAAGTTGTTGTATCTCCCTAGATCACAGGTTTTTGTTTGTTTGTTTTTGTGACTTGAAAATTTGTATTTAATTAGTTTACAATATTTTTCCATGGTTCCATGATTCATGATCTTTCCCTCCCATCCTCCCATCTCCCTCCCGTAGCCAACGAGCCATTCCACTGGGTTTGACATGATGGACCTCAGTTTCATATCTGTAAAATGGAAGGTTTGGACTCAATGGTCTCCAAGGGACCTTCCAGCTACAAACCTATGTTCCTATG
The DNA here is from genome assembly GCF_027887165.1 of Monodelphis domestica. Lineage (NCBI taxonomy): Eukaryota > Metazoa > Chordata > Mammalia > Didelphimorphia > Didelphidae > Monodelphis > Monodelphis domestica. The sequence continues at coordinate 410,258,356 of NC_077230.1, read as the reverse complement.
GAAAGCTCGGTGGCACAATGGATAGAGCACTGGACCTCGAGTCAGGAAGATGTGATTCAACCCAGCCTTGGACACTTACTAGCTATGTGACTGAGGGCAAGTCTATTAACCCTGTTTGCCTCAGTTTCCTCATCTGTAAAATGGGGGCTAATAATCAATAGCACATACCTCCCAGGGTTGTTGGCGAGCATCCCATGAGATAAGATTTGTGAAGTACTTAGTACATCATGGGGGCTTAAACATTTGTTCAATTCCCCTAGGAGCTCTCAGAAACAGGATGAACAAATGAGAAAGAGATGAGAGAGATGCGATCTTCACAGAACCCACTTTTACTCGAAGCTTGACACCTTAAAAGGGAATCTCTCCTCACAGGCAGGCACTCTATGGTTCAGTTGGTATGAACATTGTTCCCAATGAACAGATGAGAAACAGAGGCCCAAAGAAAGGTCACAAAGCTAGTAACTTGCCAGGGTCAAGATTCAAACTTGGGGGCAAGATAGAGAGTGTGGCAGTCCTAGAATCAAGAAGAACTGGGTTCGAATTCATTGTCGGATAGCTCCTAGCTGTGTGACCCTGGGCAAGTCACTTAACCCCAATTACTTAGCTCTTTCCCTTCTGTCTTGTAATTATTACTAAGACAGAAAGAAAGGGTTAAAAAACGAAGACTCCAAACTCAGCTCACCTGACTCTTTCCTGTATACCCAAGGAGGACCCAACAGCCTCTCTGCCTAAGACAAGGTTGGCACGGGGAAGCCAGAGCTCGCCAGGGATTGTGAGGGCATCCAGCCCAAGGGGCAGCAGTCCCCGTGTCCACAAGGTGGGACCACAGTAACTTCTCTGCTTCTCCCCTCGTGTGGGATTCAGTAGAATGTAAGCACCATGAGGGCAGGGATTTATTCACTTTTGTCATCAAAATCTCCAAGTTTATTACATTCTGCTTTCTTGCTCCAAGAGGATGAAAAAAATACAAGAGAATTCTGGGAGTTACTGGCACTGACTCTATAATGGGCTAAGATCTGGTGTCCTAGGGGAAGATTCCAAGCTCAGCAGTGAGAAAGAAGAAGATGCTCCCTCTTCCAAGGGCCTTCATACCCTTGGGTACCATTACTTCTAGGTGGCCCAGTGGATACAAAGATGCATCTTCCTGAGTTCAAACCTGGCTTCAGAAACTTCCTTGCTGTGTGACCCTGGGCAAGTCACTTCACTCTGTTGGCCTCGGTGTTCCTTCATCTATCAAATGAGCTGGAGAGGGAAATGGAAGCACTTAGAGGGCAAGGACTATCTTTGGGTCTGATATTTGTATCCCAAGAGCTTTGTTCAGTCCCTGGCAAATAGATAGTTTCCCACCAAAAAATGCTTTTTTCACTCATTCATACCATTCAATCTTTACAACTACTCTTTGAGGGAGGTTCTATTATTGTCTCCACATTACAGGTGAGGAAATTGAGGCTGAGAGATTAAATGACTAGTCCAGGGTCCCCAAGCTAATAAGTGCCTGAGGAAGGATTTGAACTCTAGTTTTCCAGACTTTCAAGTCCAATGATTCTATCCAAACATACCCTGCTACTTCTCAAAGATAAAAATGAATGCTTGCCCTCAAGGAGTTCACTTTCTCTTGACCAGGGTGGGTAAGCAATCAATGAATTGATTGATAAGCATTTATTAAGCACCTACTATGCTCCAGCTACTATGCTGAACTCTAGGTAAAAAAAAAGACAAAATTGAAAAGGTTCCTGCCCTCAGGAAGCTTCCATTTTTTCCAAGGAGACAACATGGGCACAACTCCATTCAAAATAATGACAAGGGAACAGCTAGGTAGCAAAGTAGATACAATGTCAGGCCTGGGCCTAGAGGTCCTGGGTTCAAATCTAGGTTTAGACACTTCCTAGCTAGTGACAGTGTGCAAGTCACTTAACCAACCCTGCCGGCTTAGCCCTGCCTCTCTTTGACAGAAGATGAGGGTTTAAAACCGCTGGGCATAGCATGAAAAGTCTCAGGTAGGAGGGAGCAGTTGACCTGAGCCTTAGAGGAAATTAGAGATTATGAGAAGATTCATCAAGTAAGATTAATAAGTGAGGGTCTCCCTACCCCATGAGACAGTGCAGCTTAATGTATGGTGCACTAGATTTGGAAAATCCAGGTCTGAAGCTCAACACTAACACTCACTGTCTCTTAATCCTCCAGGACTCAGTTTCTTCATCTATAAAGTGGGGGTTTTGTACTCAAAGACCTCTTATGTTCCTTCCAGTCCTAAATCTATGCTTCTTTGAAAAACCAGAAACCAGAAGATCTGAGAGGAGCCAGGACCTGAACACCCCAGAATGTTAGCTATTTGGGACAGCAGGAATGCTCAGTGGTTAGCGAACCAGACCTAGAGACAGGAGGTCTTGGGTTCAGACATGCCCTCAGATATTTCCTAGTTGCGTGACCTTGGGCAAGTCACTAAACCCCAATTGCCTGGCCCTCACGGCTTTTCTGCTTTGGAACCAAAACTTCGTATCCATTCTAAGACAGAAGGTAAGGTATAAAAAAAAAATAGCTGTCTGCCTTTCTCAGTTACATGGGAGATCCCGAGGGGAGGAGGGACAGCTTTAGCAAAGGATGGGGATTATTTCAGGATACACTAGTTAAGTGTGATGTTCCTGGGTCAGATCTGAAGCCCCTTGGAGAGAGAGGGTGTCCTGGGCTTCTTCTCCCTGTCCCGAAAGAGGAAGACACAGCCCAGACCCAACTTGCAAGCCCTGCTCCTGCCAGCCCCTAAAACCTACATGGCCAAACTATAAGCTCCAGGAGGGCAGGGACCATGCTTAATAATAATAATAGTGACAATGATGATTACAATAGTGATGATCATGTTTTATTCATTATATTTAAAATAGAATTCTATCATGATGATTATATGGTTAATTATATAATTAATCATTAAAATGTCAATTAATAAAAATAAATTTGATAGTTTAACATCTTAATAGTTTCTTATCCTATCTGCATGGCATATGTATCAATTATAATCATAACATCCTATCTGTACAGTGTGCTAAAGGTTACAAGGCATTTTCTACTCATTCTCTAGCATCCAATTTCCATTTCATAATGAATTCTCATTGCATCATCTCCTCTGAACCTCAGACTGCCAGTACGCCCACTTTCCAGATGAGTAAATCAAGGCTCAGAATGGGGCTGATAGGAAGAGTCAGAAGCAGCAGTGACACTCGGGTCTTCCTCATTCCAGGCTTAGGACACCATCCCTGGCCTGGACCAGGCTGCCTGGTTCTTCCCTCCCTCAGGGTCTGGCCGGGCACTCTAAACACAGGAGGCCATCCGCAAACATTTGCTGGCCAATCGTGAATAGACAAAGGCCGGGAATCCCAGGAGCCCCGCTCCCCCAGCCCTCCCTCTCCACAGAGAATTGGGCGGATGGCTGCAAGGCGCTGAAATCTAAGCCCGCAGGAAGCCACACGCTGAGCCACGGCCAGAGACCACCAAATGAAATTTTCATGTATGAAAATGACTCTCCTGGAGGTTCCCCCCGCTCCTCCCCCTTCTCCCCAATGAATTTGAGCACGTGACATCTAGTATACACAGACACGGACACAACAAGTCAGCGCTGGCACACACAAGCCCCCATCGGCACCTTCCCTGCCGGTTCAAAGCTCCTGCGGTCCACCTTCTCCAAGAATGCATCGGGAGGGCAGGGGGTGGCCAGTCCTGCAGTCACGTTGAGAGATTCCACACTGAACCGGGACTCTATCCCCTATGGGAGAGGGGAAAGAGCTGGATCCCCGCCTGCCTCCAGTTCAGCAGCCTCATCAAACAAACAGCTGGACGCTAGCCCTCTGGCAGCCAGTTCAGGAAGTGATGGAACCAGGGCTGTCGACGCTTAGAAGGCAGGTCTATGCAGCTGTCTTTAGAGTGTCCAGGGGACAGTGCAAAATACTTCAGGAGGAATCTTTGATGAGGAGGCAGGGGAAAGGGAGAGAGGGAAGGAAGGAAGGAAGGAAGGAAGGAAGGAAGGAAGGAAGGAAGGAAGGAAGGAAGGAAGGAAGGAAGGAAGGAAGGAAGGAAGGAAGGAAGGAAGGAAGGAAGGAAGGAAGGAAGGAAGGAAGGAAGGAAGGAAGGAAGGAAGGAAGGGAGGGAGGGAGGGAGGGAGGGAGGGAGGGAGGGAGGGAGGAAGGAGAAAGAAAGAAAGAGAGAGAGAAAGAGAGAAAGAAGGAAAGAGAGAGAGAAAGAGAGAAAGAAAGAAAGAGAGAGAGAAAGAAAGAGAGAAAGAGAGAAAGAAAGCAAGAAAGAAAGCAAGAAAGAGAGAAAGCAAGAAAGAAAGCAAGAGAGAAAGAAAGCAAGAAAGAGAGAAAGCAAGAAAGAGAGAAAGCAAGAGAGAGAGAAAGAGAGAGAGAAAGCAAGAGAAAGAGAGAGAGAAAGAGAGAAAGAAAGAAAGAAAGAAAGAGAGAGAGAGAGAGAGAGAGAGAGAAGAGAGAGAAAGAGACAGAAAGAAGAAGAAAGAAAGAAAGAGAAGAAAGAAAGAAAGAAAGAAAGAAAGAAGAGAAGAAAGAAAGAAAGAAAGAAAGAAAGAAAGAAGAAAGAAAGAAAGAAAGAAAGAAAGAAAGAAAGAAAGAAAGAAAGAAAGAAAGAAAGAACAGAAAGAAAGAAAAGAAACTTCAGTTCACCACATTATGTTTGTCTCCACAGCTGGAATGTTTTTCCTCCTTGGGTTCCCCTAAATTCCTTCAAGTCCCAACAAAAATCCACCTTCTGCAGCAAGCCTTCCCAATCCCTCTTAATTCCAGCATCTCCTTCTCTTTCCTATTTGTCCTCTAAAGAGCTGGCTTGCTCATACTTAGTTGTTTGTAATTTCTTCATCATACTATGTGATGAGGACACACAGTCCTCAAGGACTGTCTTTTCCTTCTTTGTATCTCCAGGGCTTAGCGCAGAGCCAGGCGTGCAGTAGTGGCTTAAAGTGTTTATTAACCAACTGACCATTTTTTTCAGTGAATATTTATTACATGTCCATTATGTACAAGAAGCACAAAACTTTTTAAAAGCCCATCCCTACCCCTACAGGGCTCACAAGCTCACACGGCTCTGTCATCTTCCAGGTTTTGAACCCCCAGACCAATGACATGATCCCAGGCTGACTAGAGGGAAAGCAAACCCTACAGTTACTCTGGAATCCTGAATTTTGAGCAGAAAGGAGTCTCAGAAGCCATCCAGTCCAACCCTCTTGTTTTACAAATGAGGATACTGAGGTCTAAAGCACTTGAGTAATTTGGCCCCAAAGTTTCAAACTGGGACTTTTAACTCAGGTTAAATTAATCTAAATTATGTTCTTTCCAGTCTACCATGTTGTTTCCTTCAAATAAATCTTCTCTTTTTAATAGTATAGGTGAAGGGAGCAACAAGAAAGGTCAGTGGTTAGAGAGCCAGGACTGGAAAAGGTAGATCCTGGGGTTCAAATCTGGTCTTAGGTACTTCCTAGCTGTGTGACCCTGGACAAGTCACTTAACCCCCATTGCCAAGCCTTTATTACTCTTCTACCTTGGAACCAATATACAGTTTTCATTCTAAGAAGAAAGGTAAGGGTTTAAAAGAGAAAACAAGAAACCGGGGGAGGAGGATCTTTTGAGCGGCAGTTAGGCGTAGAAAGAGTACCAGGCCTGGAGTCCAGAGGACCCAAATTCAAATCTTGTCTCAGACACTTCCTGGTTGTGTGACCCTGGACAAGTGACAACCCCATTGCTTAGCCCTTTACCACTCTTCTGCCTTGGCACTGATACTAAGTATTGATTCTAAGATGGAAGGCAAGGGTGAGAGACAGAGACAGAGAGAGAAACAGAGACAGAGGGAGGGAGAGGAAGGGCGGAGACAGGGGAGAGGGAGAGAGGAGGGGAGAGGGGGGAGGGGGAGAGAGAGGGAGGGAGGGAGAGAGAGAGAGAGAGAGAGAGAGAGAGAGAGAGAGAGAGAGAGAGAGGGAGAGAGAGAGAGAGAGCGAGAGGAGGGAGAGAGGGAGAGAGAGAGGAGAGGGGGGGAGAGAGAGAGGGAGAGAGGGAGAGAGAGAGAGAGAGAGAAGAGAGAGGGAGAGAGGAGAGGGAGAGAGAGACAGGGCGAGGAGACAGAGAGAGAGACAGAGAGAGAGAGAGGACGAGAGAGAGAAGAGAGCGAGAGACGAGAGCCAGAGACAGAGAGAGACGATGAGAGAGAGCGACCAGAGAGCCGAGAGAGAGAGAGAGAGACAGAGAGAGATAGAGAGAGAGAGAGAGAGAGAGAGAGAAGAGGGAGAAAGGAGGGAGAGAGGGGGGGGGAGAGAGAGAGAGGGAGAGGGGGAGACAGAGACATAGACAGAGAGACAGAGACAGAGAGAGGGGCTGGAGGGTGGGGTTAGACACACTGTGCTCAGCCCCAAAGGGCAGGAGCCATAATGGAGGAATACACTATAAAGAGGAAGATTTCAGCTCCATGACAGAAGGTTTCCCAAGAACTTGGGTCATCCCAAAGAAGAATGGGCTCCCTCACCAGAGGCCTTGAGCCAGACAACCACTTGTCACCTGGGTCATAGTGGGAAATCAAGTTTGAGTTGACCTAGATGGCCACTGAGGTTCCTTTCCAACACCAAAACTCTGTTGGGTCTGGGAATCAAAACACTCCCAGCTTCCCCAGCTGTGTGACCCTGGGCTTAAGTGACTTCACTTAACCCCAATTGCCTAGCCCTTACTGCTCTTCTGTCTTAGAATTAATAATAAGCTAGAAGATAAAGTTTAAATTTTTTAAAAACCAACATTCCCAGCCTAAGAGCCAACAAAGAGTTGGCTGCCAGATCACAGTTCAAGGTCTCCAGCCAAAGGATCTGAATTTGAATTCTGCTTCTGCTGCTAAATACTTGTGTGGTCTTGGCCTCAGTTTCCTACTCTGTAAAATGAGAGGGGGACACATTGGAACAAGGGTTCTTAAATAGGGGTCCACATGCCCTGATGGAGTCCATGGGTAGATTTCAGAGGATATCAGGACTTGGATAGGGAAAAAATAACAATTATTTCCACTAACCTATAATTCAAATTTAGCATTTCTTTCTATTATTTAAAAACATTATTCTAGGTTGGGGGCGTGGGGGGCTATGACACAATGAAGGTTAAGAAAGGTTGATTTAGAGAGATGTCACAGGGTGGAAGATAAATAGACACACTTGGTTTCACTTTTATATGGGTGGCCAACGTGATCATTCAATTGGCCAAAGAAAAATCACTCTTTGAGCCAAAGATACCCAGGTTGGATGCCAGGAAGATTCAAGCTCACTTTTAGGGGATATGGTGGGACAAAGCCTAGCCATGGAAATGAGACAACCTGAGTCCCAATCTCAGCTCTGCTCATTGCCTGTTAGGACATTTAGCCAACTTGGATCTCAGTTTCCTCATCTATAAAAAGAGGGGAATTGGAGTAGATAGCATCAATGATCTCTTCTAGCTCTAAAATTATGATCCTATGGCATCTTGGAGCCTCAGTTTCCTCTTTTGTAAAATGAGGGGGTTGGACTTGTTGAAGAATTCCTACTGGGATCTATGACCTTTTCAAAAAAATACTTTGATAATTTTATTTCTTTTTTTAAAAACCATTAACCTTCTGACTGTGATAGAGATATGAGAGAGAGAGAGATTTTGCAGGACTTATGGACCAAGATGCGATGCATCTCTCTCTCTCATATCTCTATCACATGACTCAGAATCGATACAAGTGTAAGTTCCAAGGCAGAAGAGCAGTAAGGGCTAGGCAATGGGGGTTAAGTGACTTTCCCAGAGTGATGCAGCTAGGAAGAGTCTGAGGTTAAATTTGAACCCAGGTCCTCCCAATTCCAAGTCTTGTTCTTTATCCACTTAGTTTCCCAGCTACTCCTGCAGGTTAAATTTTAAAGTGGGTCTGCATATATTTTTTTCAGGAGTAAAGCTAGGTGTTAACTATTTTCCACTTCTTTAGCAGAGAGGCACTAGTGGCTGGGAGACTTGGAAAAGGCTTCATGTAGGAGGTGGCCCTTGTCCTAAATTCTGAGGAAAGCTAGGGATTCCAAGGGACAGAGTGGAAGGCTTGGAGTCAGGAAGACTTGAGTTCAAATCCAGCCTCAGACTAGATATATGACCTGAGAAAATCCTCTAATCCTATTTTGCCTCAGTTTCCTCATCTGTCAAGTGAGCTAGAGAGGGAAATGGCAAACCACTGCAGTATCTCTGCCAAGAAAACCCCAAATGGGGACACAAAGAGTTGATCTGGACTGAACAACAAGTGAGGAATTCTAAGAGGCCCAGGTGAGACAAAAGCACATTCCCATCATGGCAGGGGGGATCAACAGGGCAAAAACATGGGGCCTCACATGGAAGGAACCATTGTACTGGGCTACCTCTCACCAAGAAGAATCCCAACCTTCTTAGACTGAAATAACTTCCTCTCCCCTCTTGGCCTCCCCCCTGCCCCCTTCCTATCCCACCCCTTACCTCCCCGCTACTTGAACCCAAATTCTTATTTTGAACCGGTTATATGATCCACCTTTGGCCCAACACTGGAATCCCTGGCCACCAAACGGAAATGACAGGCTTTGATGTCTGCTCTTCCCCATCCCCACTCCACCCCCAACTAAACACGACCCCTTTTGTTCCCTCTCAGGCACCCTAAGCAAAAAAAACAAAAAACACAGAGGATGTATCAGGGGCACCGAGATCCAAGCAGAATAAAGAGGAAAAACTGTTCTCACAGCTCATCAGTGATGGGTCTATTGGGAAGTCCTAAATATCCACTAAGCTTTGTTGGCCCGGGCCCCTGGGACGTCCCCCTGCAGGAGGGGCTTGGACTGTCTGGGAATGGATTCCCCAGTCATCCACTAGCCCCTCCCTCATCATTTCTGCAGAGATGGACAAAAGCTAGTCAGCATTCTGCTAGAAATTCATCTCCCGGTGGCAGCTGGAGCCCGAAAGGCTTCTCTCATCTTTGCTTCCTCCCTCCCTGGACAGAATCAGTCTCTTTTTTGGAAAGCATCACCTCTGCCCTTTTTTTTTGCCCTTTCATCACCCCAAGTTACCCCAAAAGAATTCAAACAAGAAGAGATCTGTTGATCTCCCTGGATGTGTTCCCTCCCACCTCCCACCACCGCCACAAGATACCTTTTGCATGGAAGGGTCTTCTCTCTTCCATCTCTTCCCCCAAAGAGAAGAAGGTAGAAGGTCTTTTTTTTCTGGTATGATGGGTAGGATGTGTCCCTGGGCAAGCTGGGCCCCAAGCCTTAGCACCAGCCACAAGGGTCAAGAATCACCAGCATCCGGTTAGGAAGAGCCCTGAATATCCCTGACTTTTCCCAAAGGGAGCTGCCAATTGGCAATCCCTGGGTCAGCGTCTTCCTTATTCGTGGGCCCGACCGTCACCGCTGTAATCCACTCCTTTATGTGTCACCTCTCCTAATTCTAATTAAAAAATCAGCTGAGCCATCAGTTCCTGACCGTGAAATTAGCCAGAATTGGGAGGCCTTCATCCAGCTGGGCTGGCCATTTCTTCCACAGAGCCAGAGCCTGGCTTGGTAAAAGCTGAGTGAATAATTTCCAGGCTTCCAGTTATCTTTATGCCCTGCTCAAGCCCACTTTACATAATGTGGAGTAATTAATTTCACGGGCAGTCCTGCCACTCAATTGGCTCAGCAGGGATCGGTCCCCACTAGCATATGCACTGATTTCTTGAATGTCTGGGTGTCATCTTCCTCAGACCCTTCCCCTGGACTCAGACGATCTTCTACTCTTTTACACACAGGCTGGGGAAAGTAAAAGCAACCCCAAGACTCTACTTCCACCTATCAGAGGAGGATTAGCCCTGAAAGAATCATGCTAGAATCTATTACATTTTCCAGTTTCACAATATATGAAGTAGGCAGAAATTGATCATAGATTCAGAACTGGTAGGGACCTTAGAAGTCATCAAATGCAATGTTTTTACGGTTGAGGAAACTGAGACTGAGATTTTTTTTTAATTCTTACCTTCCTTCTTAGAATCAATACTGTGTATTGATTCCAAGGCAGAAAGGCCATAAGGGCTAGGCAATGGGGGTGAAGTGACTTGCCCAGGGTCACATAGCTATTAAGTGTCAGAGGACAGATTTGAACCCATCTCCAGGTCTGGCTCTTTATCCACTAAGTCACCTAGCGGGCTCCCCAAGATCCACAGATTTTAATTGACTTGGCCAAGATCTCACAGATTTTAAGTGTATAAGGTAGGATTTGGACTCAGATTTCCTAGTGTTCTAGAGACTATATCCTATACCCATGTTTGCAAACTGATGGTACATGTGCTAGAGGGGGGCTTCTCCCTTCCCCCTCTCCACAGACACCTGAGGATATTTCTCCCATCACCCACCCCTCTGTCCAGCAGCCCAATAACATCACTTTCTCCCTCTCTTGTCTGGGGTAAGGCAACATGAGAGTTGCAGTTTGGGCACTCAGTCTGTAAAAGGTTCACCATCACTGCCTTATACCAGGTTGATTCTTTTCATTTGATATATAAGAAAACTGAAAACAAGGGAATCACAAAATATTCAGTATTATAGAATCTCAGAACTGGAAGAACATTCTAAAGACATCTCTTCTGACCAGTACCCAACAACATCCTGGCAAGTGACCATCTAGCCTCTGCCCAAGGCAGCTAGAATGTACAGAGATGACTCTCTACATAGGGGAGAAAGGAGGGATATATTTGGAAATGGAGGTAATGTGAAAACAAAAAATACTTTCACATTTTTTAAAAAAAGTTTCATAGACATAAAGCTAGAAGGGGACCTTAAAAGCCTTCTAGCCCAAACCGCACATTTTATAAATAAACTGAGGCTCATTAAGTGACTCACATAAGGTCAGACAGGTTATACAGAGCACAGCCAGGTTTTCTGACTCCAGAGCCAACACCCTTTCCATTGGACAAAACTGACTCCTAAACTTGAGAGAACAGTATGGGGGAGGACTGGCAATTCAGGTTATAGTGGGGTGTAAACTCAATACAAGTCAAGAATACAAAATGGCGGCCAAAAAACCCCCATGGACTCTTAGGCTGCATTAAGTGATCAAGTGTCCAAAAGAAGGGAGGTGATTGGACTTTCATCTTCTGCCCCAGTCAGAAAATAACTCTGGACAACTGCCTGAGCATATGGGTCGAAGGGGATATGACTGGGGATTGTAGACTCTAAGCAATCACCCTGGTACAAATATCAACAATATGGAAATGGGTCTTGATCAATGACACACGTAAAACCCAATGGAATTGCTCTTTGGCTACGGGAGGGGGGAGGGAGGAAGGGAGGGAAAGAATATAAATCATGTAAACATGGAGAATATTCTAAATTAATTAAACCTTTTCAAAGAAAAAAATAAAATAGCTCTGGGGAGCAACTAAGTGTCTCAGTGGAATGAGAGCCAGGTCTAGAGATGGGAAGTCTTGGATTCAAATTTGACCTCAGACATTTTCTAGCTGTGTCCCTTTAGGCAAGTCATTTAACCCCTAATGCCTAGCCCTTACCATTCTTCTGCCTTGGAACTAATACTCAGGATTGATTCTAAAGATGGAAGGTGAGGGATTTTTTAAAATAAATAAGTATAGTCATCAGTCACAGGAGGACGACGCCAGGTGGCCAAGGAGAAGGAAAGCCCAAAGTTGGACTTGGCGAAGATAACAATTCCTACAAGGCATGAATCATGTCTGTACAGCTCTATCTGTCATCTACAAAGAAGCAATTAATGCATGCATTCTTTGCTAGTGGCATTCAAGTGCTAAATTGGAGTGTTTACTTGGAAACAATGGGCATATGCCCAGAGACCTTGAAGGGATATGGGGAGAAATGGAGCCATGCATGCGGTGGGGTACTTTTCCAAGGGCAAATGAGGATGCAAATAAGCAGCGCCATGCTCGAGTTTCCTACATCCACCCCACTCCATTACCAGAAAGGGATCCCACGCTTATAAAAAAATGATGGCTAATCAAAAACTGCCTTTCATGGCCTCCTAATCTTCCTAGCACAAGCAGCTCCATCTCTGCTCGGGGCATTCTCTCTGGCTGTCTTCCCTGCCTGGACTGGCCTCCCTACTCATCTCTGGTGCCCTTTAAGGGCAGCTAAAATGCCACCTCTTCAGAAAGCCTTTCCCAACCCCACTCCATTCTAGTGTCTTCCCTCTGCTGAGTATTTCCTATTTATCTTGCTCTTAGATTGTTTGTATTATTTCTTTGCTTCCTGTCTCTCCAATTAGAGCAAGAGCTCCTGAAGCTCTTTCCCGTATACCAAAGAAGGACCCAATTGCCTCTCTGCCTAAGCTTTGTCCAGTCCACAGGGAAGCCAGAGCTCTCCATGGATTGTGAGGACTGTCAACAGACTGTCTTTTGCCTTTCTTTTTGTCCACAGTGCCTGGGACATAGTGAGAGTTTAATAAATGTTTGTTGACTGCCTGACTAACTGATTTAGAATCCTAGAGATGCTATATACATCATCCAATCCAATCTCAAAAATGTTTATTTTTATTAAGGCCCTACTCCTACTGTGTGCTTAGTGCAGTGCCTAGCACATAGTAGGCATTTAATCAATATCTGCTTCCAGGAGCAGCTGGGTGGCTCAGTAGATTTAAAGCCAGGCCCAGAGATGGGAGGTCCTGGGTTCAAATCTAGTCAGGCACTTCCTAGCTGTGGGACCCTGGGCAAGTCACTTAACCCCTATCGCCTAGCCCTTTCCTCTCTTTTGCCTTGAAACCAATCCACAGTATTGATTCTAAGACAGAATGTAAGGGTTTTTTAAACATTCCTTTAAAGACTTGTTTTTTACAATGATCCAGGACAATTCTGAGGGACTTACAATAAAGAATGCTCTCCACCTCCAGAGAAAGAACTCTTGGAGTCAGAATGCAGAGGACAGCACACAATATTTCAGTTGTCTATCTGGGTTTATGTTTGGGGTTTTATAAGATTCCTCACTTACAAAAATAAGCAACAAGGAACGATGTTTTGCATGATAATACATGTACAACTCAGATCGAATCCCTTGCCGGTACCTGGAAGGGGAAGGGAAGGGAGGGAGGGATTGTTTTTTTTTTAAACCCTCACCTTCCATCTTGGAGTCAATACTGTGTATTGGCTCCAAGGCAGAAGAGTGGTAAGGGTAGGCAATGGGGGTCAAGTGACTTGTCCAGGGTCACACAGCTGGGAAGTGTCTGAGGCCAGATTTGAACCCAGGACCTCCCATCTCTAGGCCTGGCTCTCAATCCACTGAGCTACCCAGCTGCCCCCGGGAGGGATTGTTTTGGTCATGTTTGATCATATAACTTAGGAAAACTTGTGTGGAAATTTGGTAAAAATTAATTAAAATAAAATACATTTTTAAAGATTTTCTTCCTTCCTTCCCTCCTTCCTTCCTTCCTTCCTTCCTTCCTTCCTTCCTTCCTTCCTTCCTTCCTTCCTTCCTTCCTTTTAAGTACTTAACATACATTTCCTTCCTTTCTCCTTTCCTTCCTTAAGGGCACACAGAGTATCAACACAAAGCTGGGATTTGAACCCAGATCCTCCACTCCCAATCCAGCTTTCTTTACCATTCCACTGCAATGGCTTAAGGAGAACCCATCCATGAGGCTCTTTGCAATAACCTCTCTGAGTGTGATGGCAGGAGTGCCATCTTAGCCCTGTCTTCTACCCTCCAAACTACAAGAGGAGTTTTGTGCTGGACTCTAGAAAGAGAGAGCAAACACCCAGAACCAACTGGAGACCAAGGAAGGGACAGCAGCCTGAGACTCAGTCTTGGGGGCTGGGGTCTGCTTCCAGCCCAAGTTTGCCAGCCATAATCTTATAACAGGTTGCCCGGCTCAGGGAGGCCAGAGATCTGGTGGCACCTGAAAGGCGTGAGTGAAGAGAAGGAGGGAAAACGGGAGCCAGCGCGCCTGTTGGCCAAGGTGGGAATCCTGTGGGCAGAGTCGCTCCCATTCACAGCCAGGAAGTCATGTTCGACACAGTGACAGCTCTGATCAGAGCCCAGCTTACTCTTTCCACAGCTTTTGCCAATGACGGGTGTTGGGGGAATTTATGATTTTCTTCTTTTACTCCTGTGTTTTATTATTTTATTTTTAATAGGTTTTGGCAAAACGAGTCAGCGAGTGAACAGACCCTGGAAACCTTTTCATGTTAGACTGAGGAAGTTCTATAAAACCCAGAGGAAAAAAAAACTCTGAGCGTGTCTGGAGAGGCTGGAGAGAATGTTTTCCCCCCATTAGAAACTCCTTTTTTATGAGATGGAGATTTATAGCATCTGCTACAGCTGTGAAGCAGAGGGGATTCTGGGGGATGATGGAGAATGAGTGGAGGAGGGATATGAACCAGATCCCAGGGGACTTACGGTAGAGGCAGCCCTCATCATTACTCAGCTGGTACCATCCTGGGCAGCACTTGTAGACAGTCTGATACTCCATGCTGTATACCTGCCGATAGTCTGTGTAATACCCAGTCCTGAAGGAAAGAAACAGGGTGGGGAGAAAGTTAATGAGGGAGAAGGGAGAAAAGCATTTGTTTGTAAATGGCAGCTGGGATCAAAAGGCAAAGAGGCAGGAGGGCGGATGGATAAACCATTGCCATTGGCATTGGAAAGACCCAAGTTTGAATTCTGCCCCCAGACACTTGCTAGATGTATGACCCTGGGTAAGTCTCTTAACTAACTATCCAGGCTTTTTGCAAGGTAAGCCTCATGGATGGGTTCTCCATAAGGCATTGCAGTGGAATGGTAAAGAAAGCTGGATTGGGAGTGGAGAATCTGGTTTTTTCATCTGTAAACAGAAGGGATTGGCTCCATAGCTATCTCTGATGAGTCCCAGCTTCTGGCACGTACTTTTCCTATGTGACCTTGGACAAGACACCTTCTATGTGTAGAGGGATAGTAGGTTTAATACTGGGAGCTTACTTAGAACCCATCTAATCTAAGTCCTTCATTTTATTGTTGAGGAACTTGAGACCCAGAGAGATTAAGAGATACTCCCAGGTTCATACAGAGAGTGCGTGGCAGAATTTGAATCCAGGTCCAAATCCAGTATTCTCCATATTGAGCCATGAGGCATCTTCCCCAGCTCCAAAGGTCTAGAAGACCCATTGATTGTCCATTCTTTTGTTGTTGTTGTTGTTCTCCCCTGAAATCAGATGGGCCCATTCAAAACAGATTATTGACTTGGATTAGGGTTTGCTTCCCTGTATTTGAGGTCTGGGTTTTGGTTTTCCTGTTTATTATTATTACTACAGGATGGACTCTTGTGGGTACGCCCTGCTCTGGTCATTCTGAAGGACTTGGACCTCCACTATCCCATTCTGTTTCATTACTTCTTCATCCATACCAGGAAGAGGCTGGACTCGATGGCTTCTAGAAGTCACTCGACCTCCAAAGCTATGATGCTATTTGCCCATGACCTGCCATCTCTAGAGAGGGAGACACATGATGTTACCCTGGCATTACCCTTGCTGCAGGGGCTCCGCCATCCTGCATGGGACCAGTCCCTGCCTCACAGTCACGGCTTTATTTGTCTGGTGCACGTGCCTGATTTGGACTGAAAAGTTACCAAGAATGAGAGCTAGGTCTGCCTGGGTCTCTTTGGCCAGCTTCCACCAAAGAGCCAACCATCAGGGGCTTCAGACAGGCCCTTTGAACAGAATTGCCCAAGTTCTTTGTTGAATACCCAGGCATTGGCAGCTTTGTGTGGGAGATAAAGAAAGCTGTGCAGGCAGCTAGATGGCTCAGTGGATTGAGAGCCAGGTCTAAAGATGGGAGGTCCTGGGTTCAAATTTGACCTAAGATCCTTCTGAGTGTGTGATCCTGGGCAAATCATTTAACCCACCTAGCTCTTACTGTTTTTCTGCCTTGGAATTATTACACAGTATTGATTCTAAGATGGAAGATAAGGGTTTAAATAAAAAAGAATACCTGTGAGGTCCAATCTGACCTTCAGGGAGCTTACACTCTATCTGGGGAGGCAAACCTAATACATAGGAAACTACATGAGGAATTGTATCAGCAAGCACTAAATGACAAGGGCCAGATGATGGATGGACTCAATGAAGAGAGCTGAGTGGCTGGCAGGCAGAAGACCAGGGATGAAGTCCTGCCTCTCAGCGTTCCAAGCCAGGTGATCCCAGGCAACTGATCTCACTTCCTGGGCCTCAGTTTCCTCAGTGGTGACATAGGGATGATGAAGGTGAAGTCTGACATTCTGTTCTCTACTTCTCAACTCTGTCATTCCATGTTGTCAGGTCCCTCCCAGCTTAAACTTCCCCCCAACTCGGAGATTTCTTGTTCTAAGACCCTTCTCACATTTAGCATTCCATTTTCTAAGCTCCCTCCCAGCTCTGATATTCTCTTCTCTAACTCCTCCTGCTTCAGCTCTGATATTCCATGTTCTAAGCTCCCTCCCAGCTCTAAAATCCTCTGCTCTAAGTTCTCCCCAGCTCTGATATTCTCTGTTATAATTCCCCTGCTTCAGCTCTGATATTCCATGTTCTGAGCTCCCAGCTCTAACATTCTTTGCTCTAAGTTCTCTCCAGCTCTGATATTCTCTGTTATAATTCCCCTGCTTCCGCTCTGATATTCCATGTTCTAAGCTCCCAGCTCTAACATTCTTTGCTCTAAGTTCTCCCCAGATCTGATATTCTCTGTTATAATTCCCCTGCTTCAGCTCTGATATTCCATGTTCTAAGCTCCCAGCTCTAACATTCTTTGCTCTAAGTTCTCCCCAGCTCTGATATTCTCTGTTATAATTCCCCTGCTTCCGCTCTGATATTCCATGTTCTAAGCTCCCAGCTCTAACATTCTTTGCTCTAAGTTCTCCCCAGATCTGATATTCTCTGTTATAATTCCCCTGCTTCAGCTCTGATATTCCATGTTCTAAGCTCCCAGCTCTAACATTCTTTGCTCTAAGTTCTCCCCAGCTCTGATATTCTCTGTTATAATTCCCCTGCTTTAGCTCTGATATTCCATGTTCTAAGCTCCCAGCTCTAACATTCTTTGCTCTAAGTTCTCCCCAGCTCTGATATCCTCTGTTCTAATTCCCCTGCTTCCACTCTGATATTCCATGTTCTAAGCTCCCTCCCAGCTCTGACATTCTCTGCTGCAAAATTCCTTCCAGCTCTCATAGTCTCTGTTCCAAAGGTCCTTTAGAATGTGAAGTTCTGAGATTCTATGACTCCAGGGTGCAGTTAAGAGTTCAGAAAGTGAGGAGATCGATGTGTTTTGTGTGGTCGGAGAAGACCTGAGGGAGGGGTGTGAGTTGGGCTGGTCTCCGAAGGACCAGAAGATAACCAACTCACAGACACCAGAGAACTCTGGTTTACAGTCTCTGCAGACTGTAAACAGGTTAGGAGAACTTCGGTTTGGAGGCAGAGGGATGGGCAAAATCCCCTTCCCTTCCAAAGATTCCAATCCTTGAAACTTCCAAAGGTAAAACAGTGGCTCTAGGTCAGTTCCACTGCTACTGTTCCATACTACAGTTTCCATTTTTGTAAGAAAAATGAAGGGAGCTTGAGTCTGGAAAGTCTAAAGCCAAGCCTCTTTGATGAACACTGTTATTGTTACTCCTGGCTACTGTTTAAAGTTAAGATTCGCTTTGCCCCATATGGTAAATCCCAGTTATCCCTACACAACCCTCCCCACATCTTCCAAACAGCTCTGGAAAAACCCGTCTCCAATCCCTGTCCTTCAGCTTCCTACCCCCAGAGCACCCAGAGAATATTTCCATCATAAACCCTTTCTTTGAGGTTTCCATGGCCCCATGCTCTGCCCATGAGCCACAAGATCAAGGAGTCACCTCCC
Source organism: Monodelphis domestica (assembly GCF_027887165.1). Classification (NCBI taxonomy): domain Eukaryota; kingdom Metazoa; phylum Chordata; class Mammalia; order Didelphimorphia; family Didelphidae; genus Monodelphis; species Monodelphis domestica. Next base: position 410,240,538 of record NC_077230.1, on the reverse strand, counting down.
CTCTCATTAAACTGCAAAGCCAAGATGTTACAAGAACCAGAAGACCTTGGAGGATGGATGGGAAGGGGATTGGAGGGAGGCAAGGGGCTGGGTCTGACCAGAAAGAAAATCTTTAGAAAATCATCAGCTATCTGTCTCTGCCCCAACACATTTCTCGTATATCCTAAGCAAGGAACATGCTGAGAGCCCCAAGATAACTTCAATAACGTCGTGAGGGCACAAGGCTCAAAGGCGAAGAGGGATGCCCACTTCTCTCCAAGGATTACAGAGGTCTTCCCTGGAATGGGGTGGAGGGGGAAGCAAGCTCCCCCAGAGGGCATTAAGCAAGAGTTGCAAAGCCAACTTCAGCATGTTACCCCCTGGAAACTCTACCCAGAAACTTGGCATGGTGGGTATTTGTTATTTCAGTTAAACTGGCTTTTTCTCAAAGAGATCATCAACATCATTGGGTCCTGTTTTCCAGCATGAGTCTAGGACCATAGATTTCAAGCTGGAAAAGATCTTAGAGATAAGAGATCATTGGGATCAACCTCCTGATTCTACAAACAAGGACATCAGAAGCAATTCAGCCAAGGTCACACAGCTAATAAGCAGCAGAGGTAGGATTCGAACTGAGATCCTCCCAACTTCAAATCCAGTGCGTTTCCACTAGTCTAGACCACCTGGCCTTTCACTTTGCAGGATCCTTCCCCGTTGGTCTCAAAGAACACGGATTCGTAGAATGCAAATGTCAGGACCTTAGAGATATCAAGTCCGATCCCCTCATTTTCTCAAGAAGTGAAGTGGGATCCAAGAGAAAAGAAGTAACTTAACCAACTTCATACTGGATTTGAACCCAGGGCATCTGGTGCCAAATCCAGGACCCCTTACAGTCCGCCCCTTACAGAATTACCCTAATCAATTGTCATGGCAGTACTTGGCAACATTAGACTGTTCCATCATGTAGTAAGAATGATAATAGATGGTGCTGCCTTAGAACGTAAGCTTAGGGGAGGAGAGCAGCTAGCCCACATCAGCATTTGTTCCTATGCCAAGAATAGTGTCAGGGACAATGGAGATGAAAATTCAGATGTTCACAAAATTCTATCTGTGGGAGACTTGGGGGAAAAGGTTTTTCATGAGGTTGTCACCACCTTAATGAAGACTGACTTTCTATGGAATGGTGTCTGGCCCTTCTGAAACCACCCCAAAGCCTTACCCAGGACTATTTATTGGTTTGGAAGGGAGAATTTTGGAGCTCAGTCTCCCCTTCTCCCTTGTGCAAGAGTCTCTGAAAATGGGAGCTACTCATTCAGCCAGATGCCTAAAATTGCCAAGTGAATTTTCAATTCATGGGCTAAATTCAGAGCCATCAAAAACTGGTCCTTAATTATTTGTCCACCTTCATTATTTTTTGAACCCTTATCTTCTGTCTTAGTTTCAATTCTAAGACAGAAGAGCAGTAAGGGCTAGGCATTGTGGTTAAGTGACTTGCCCAGGGTCACACAGCTAGGAAGTATCTGAGACCAGATTTGAATCTAGGACCTCTCACTCTATTCACTATGCTACCTAGATGCCCTGATCAATGCCCTTCCCACACTGTTATGGTCCAAGCAGCCTGGGGTCTTTGTGGTTCCAATGCCTGCCTCTGCATACAGAATGTTGTTACCCATTCAAGAAATAGATTCCTTCCTCACTGGCTGTCTCTTAGAAATCCAATTTTCCCCTAAAAGTTCAAACCAGGCAGTATCTTATACATGAAGTCTTTCCTGATTCCCAACTGCCTCCTAATGTTAATGCCTCCTTCCAAAATGACCTTGTGCGGTATTTATTTTGTATATAATCCTTTGGAAGAGGTTACAGTGTGGATAGAGTCAATCTTGCAGGCAAGAAAACATCATAAAAGCAAATAAAAATAGATAAAAATCTTTAGGTTAAATTTTTAAAAGGGGTGGGGGCAGCTAGGTGGCTCAGTGGATAGAGGGTCATGTCTAGAGTTGGGAGTATCTAAGGCAGAAAGTAAATCAACAAACCTATTCAAGTTTTGATCTTTATAGGTATTAAGGTGTTCTCCCCTCTTAAGGCATAGAAGAAAGTATAAGACATTGTTGACAAGCCTTTAAGGGTTTCTTTCCTCTCTTCCATTAGATGACACTACCCTCACAGCAGAGGATTCTCTTTTCCTCCAATCAGCTCTCTTAAGTAGAGCTTTCCTCCGATCAGATCAGTTCCCCACATCAACTCTCCTATATTCAACTTCTTCTATTGATGAGTCTTGGTCTTCTAATCTGATCTGATCTGATCTGGCTTCTCCCCTAGATCTTCTGCCTGAAATCTAGAGCTACAGAGATTTATCTCAAACATGGGTTGAAAAATGCAAAATCCACACTTCTGTCAGATGGGACACAAATAGTTTATGTCCCATAATCCCATAGCCTCAAAATGGATCTTTGATTCAGAAATGTTCCTCTTCAAAGTCATGAAACGGGTCTATTCAAATGATCAACTGAGAAAAAATGCACTACACCCATCTACCATCAATCAGTATGTTTTGTCTGAGATGCTGTTCTCTCCCAGAAATTTTACTGAGGGTCACATCATGGGAAAGCAGCAAGGGTCAGGATATGAACTAGTGAGCCAGGCCTTAAATACTTGACAAGGCTATTCTGTGGAGGTTGGCTCTAATGGAGGATTCAGAAAATGTGAATGACAATGACTTAGTTGACCCAGGAAAACAGTTTTTTTTTTACTCTTTACCTTTACTTTTACTCTTTACCTTTACCTATCTAAATCCTCCCCCTCCTATGATGATCACCCAGAGTCCTTTCTCTTCCATGACCACTGCAATCCTTCACTAATATCCCAAAGCAACTAGAGTGTCATCCCTGGAGACAGGAGGGTCCTAGATTCAAGTCTGACCTTGGACACTTCCTAGCCTTTACCACTCTTCTGTCTTAGAACCAATTCTTGTAAAGGTTTAAGATGCATTTGTTATCCAAGGAGTTGAAATACCATCTCTGATAATATCTTTGTGATTTTGACTAGTCACTGAGCCTACTTGAGCCTCAGTTTCCTCATCTAGAGAATAAGGAGGTTAGACAAAGAGGCCTCAGAGGTCCCTTCCAGCTCTACCTAGGATCCAATTATCTCATGACCAGCCTCATTAAGTTTGATCATAGAATAATTGATGGGTTTTGGCCACCATCGCTCTTTTCACAATCTGACTCTTTCCAAAATTGGTTTCATGATGCCTCTAGCAGAATATAAAATCCATGAGGGCAGACAGTTCCATTTCTGTCTTTATTTCTATGGCACGCAGTGCAGTGCCTGGACCAGAGATGATAATTAATGAATGCTTGTTGACTAATTGCTATTTCCCTTCACATACTCAAGTGGCCTACCTACTGTTTCCCTTAGCTGGCATCCTCTCTCTCTCACCTTTGTGCCTTCCCACTGGCTGTCTCCAGGATCATGAACCCGTTCCCTCCTCACCTCTGCCTCTTCCAGTCCCTAGTTTCCTTCTGGGCTGTGCCTAAATGCAACCTCCTACATGAGACCTTTCTTTATTCCCCCCACCCCACCGCACCAGTTGTTAGTTTCTCTCCAGACTAAAAATAAAAGGATCTTATGTGTATTTATTTATTTATTAAATCCTTCCCTTCTGTCTTAGAATCAATACAGCAGAGCAGCAAAAGAGAGGTAAGGGCTAGGCAATGGGGGTTAAATGACTTGCCCAGGGTCACCCAGCTAGGAGGAAATGCTTTATATTTATTTTGTCTATGTTTTGTATTGATTCATCACTATATATGCTGCTTTCCCCCCCAAAACCAGAAGGTAAACTCATTGAGGGCAAGGATTATTTCAGGTTTCTCCTTTGTCTCCCCAGCACCAAGCAGCCATAGTGTTGGGCCTCGAGTTGGCATGTAATTGAGAGGCTTGTTGAAGGACTTGGGAATGTTGACTCAGCAGGAGAAGGTAAAATCTTTTTAGACTTTTTAAAATTTGAAGGGATGAAGGAAGAAGTTCTGTGGAGTCACAAGGGACAGAACCAGAAACAAGTAGCAGAGATAGCAAAGGAACCAATCTGGGCTGCAGGCTGGGGGAACCATTAGAGTTAGGGCTAGGGCTGCAGCAGGCAGGCAGCAGAAAGATTCCCTTCCCATCCAAGTCTTCAAGCAAAAAGAAATTTAGAATTTGAAGTTGTTTTGCATATCATTTGCATATACTTAAATATATGCCCATTTGGTTGATGCCCCGGATGCCCTTTAGGAGAGGGACTTTTTTCTTTTCTGTCTTTGTGTCCTCAGCATCTATTGCCATAGTAATTCACATTAATGCCATAGCAATAAATACTACTGATTGATGGGAAGGTTGGAGGACCATTCCTTAGGTATACGGTAGCACCAATCCTTTTCTGGGTGTGGGGTAGACAAGGGGGCCAAGAGGAATCTGTTTACCACATTACCTCTTAGGGCCCACTCAGACCACTGAAGTCAATACTTGAAGTCCTGGCAAGAACGGGGAGACATCCAGGACTGGGCCGGATCATGCTTATTGCTCAATTCAAACTTGTTGATGACATAACTGACTACTTGAATAGCAAGTTGGGGAGACAGAGAGAGAGAGAAAGAGACAGACAGAGAAAGAGAGACAGAGAAGACAGAGAAAGAGACAGACAGAGAGAGAAAGAGACAGAGACAGACAGAGAAGACAGAGACAGAAAGAAAGAGAGACAGAGAAAGAGACAGAGACAGATAGACAGAGAGAGACAGAGACAGAGAAAGAAACAGAGAGACAGACAGAGACAGAGAAAGAGACAGACACAGACAGGCAGAAAAGAGAGAAAGACAGAGACAAACAAAGAGACAGACAGACAGAGAGAGAAAGAGACAGACAGAGAAGACAGAGACAGAGAGACAGACAGAGAGGCAGAAACAAACAGAGAAAGAGACAGACAGAAACAGACAGAGAAAGAGAGACAGATACAGAGACAGAGAGAGAAAGGCAGAGGCAGAGAAAGAGACAGACAGGCAGAAAAAGAGAGACAGACAGAGACAAAGAGAGAGACAGAGAGAGAAAAAGACAGACAGAGAAGACAGACAGAGAGACAGACAGAGAAAGAGAGGCAGAGATAGAGAAAGAGACAGACAGAAACAGACAGAGAGAGACAAATACAGAGACAGAGAGAGAAAGACAGAGGCAGAGGCAGAGAGAGAGAGAGAGAAAAAGAGACAGACAGAGACAGAGAGACTGACAGAGAAAGAGAGACAGACAGACAGAGACAGAGAGAGAAAGACAGAGGCAGAGGCAGAAAGAGAGAGAGAGAAAGAAAGAGACAGACAGGCAGAAAAAGAGAGACAGACAGACAGAGACAGAGAGACTGACAAAGACAGAGAGACTGACAAAGAAAGAGAGACAGACAGAGACAGAGAAAGAGAAAGAAATAGAGACAGGCAGAGAGAGACAGAGACAGAGAGATACAGAGAGACAGAGAGAGAAAGAGACAGAAGCAGACAGACAGAGAAAGAGAGAGACAGACAGACAGAGATACAGAGACAGGGAAAGACAGAGGCAGAGACAGAGAGAGAGACAGAGACAGAGAATGAGAAAGAAATAGAGACAGGCAGACAGAGACAGAAACAGAGAGATACAGAGAGACAGAGAGAGAAAGAGACAGACAGAGAAAGAGAGACAGACAGAGAAGACAGACAGAGAGACAGACAGAGAAAGAGAGGCAGAGACAGAGAAAGAGACAGATAGAAACAGACAGAGAAAGAGAGACAGATACAGAGACAGAGAGAGAAAGACAGAGGCAGAGGCAGAGAAAGAGAGAGAGAGAGAAAGAGACAGACAGGCAGAAAAAGAGAGACAGACAGAGACAGAGAGACTGACAGAGAAAGAGAGACAGACAGACAGAGACAGAGAGAGAAAGACAGACAGAGAGAGAGAGAGAGAGAGAGAGAGAAAGAGACAGAAGCAGACAGACAGAGAAAGAGAGAGACAGACAGACAGAGATACAGAGACAGGGAAAGACAGAGGCAGAGACAGAGAGAGAGACAGAGACAGAGAATGAGAAAGAAATAGAGACAGGCAGACAGAGACAGAAACAGAGAGATACAGAGAGACAGAGAGAGAAAGAGACAGACAGAGAAAGAGAGACAGACAGAGAAGACAGACAGAGAGACAGACAGAGAAAGAGAGGCAGAGACAGAGAAAGAGACAGATAGAAACAGACAGAGAAAGAGAGACAGACAGACAGAGACAGAGAGAGAAAGACAGACAGAGAGAGAGAGAGAGAGAGAGAGAGAAAGAGACAGACAGGCAGAAAAAGAGAGACACAAAGACTGAGAGACTAACAAAGAAAGAGACAGACAGAGACAGAGAACAAGAAAGAAATAGAGACAGGCAGACAGAGACAGAGACAGAGAGATACAGAGAGACAGAGAGAGAAAGAGACAGAAACAGACAGACAGAGAAAGAGAGAGACAGATAGACAGAGATACAGAGACAGGGAAAGACAGAGACAGAGACAGAGAGAAAGAGAGAGACAGGCAGAGACAGAGACAGAGACAGGGACAGCCAGAGAATGTGAATGCATGACCTCTGCCTGCTCCCATTGAAACTCGAGGGAACTCAGGACTGAGGAGGCCTCTTCAAGTGGTAGAAGAACCATTGTCCACCTCAGTAAACAAAGCACTCCAGTCAACAGCCAGACGTTTCCAGGAGTCCTTATTTGTCTTATCTAGAGTGGGGAGCTCTGGTCCTGGGAGGGATTGGACACGTCTGTCCTTGTCTGTCCTCGTCTGTCCAGGACGGTGTTTCCAGAACAGCACGTCTCCAGGTAACAAAACAGTAAAACAAATACACAGCCCACCCCCTCCCCTAACTTCCTAAGGAAAGGCAGCCGGGGGGCCACTTGTTTGGGGCTCAGCTCGGGAGTGGCCACCGATGGGAACCACGAGTCCCTTGAACTCCAGGCAAGAACTCCACACCCCAGGAGGGCACGGGAGAGAAGGGCTCCGGCCCCTTCCCACAGGACAGTGAACCAACAAACAAATAAGTAAATCGGGGAGCCGCTGGCGAGTCTCTTTCCTGGAAGTGTGTGTGTGCACGCACAGCCGTGCAAGTGTAAACAGAGAAACTTTGAAAAGGGGGTTTAAAAACACCACTTTGGCAGGACATGAAACCACTCGCCCAGAACGCCACTGACACAGCAGCTGAAAACATTTGGCAGAGTCAGGAGGAGCAGGTCCTTTCCACCGCAAATATTTATCCTCTCTTTTCCTGATCGTCTGACCAGAGCTACGTGCGACTTTGGAGCCCCTCGGAGCCCATGTCAGCCCCCAGAAACATCCCTCTGGGAGGGCCACCCTCTCCTTGACCCCTCGAGCCACACAAAGCTCTTGAAAAACTACAGAAGGAACAAACTGGTTCCCCTTCCATGTGGGGAAGCAGTCACCCTTGCTGGCACCCATCAGAGCTTCCTGGCAGTGCCAATTCTATTCCTTCTGCCAAGAGCCAACATCTAGCCTTGGTCCTCCCGAAGCGGGAAAGCCCCAGTCATTTGCTGAGTCTCACCGCTTTCCCCAGCCAACCTGAGATGGCCGGTTCCATGACAAGGGCCGAAGGCATCAGACAGCAGGGCCAGGAACCCCATGGGGATGCCCGGTGTCTGCCATCCATTCACAGGCTGGAACCTGCCTTGCCTGGGTCACATTTGCTCAATCCATCTGGTTCTCTGAGAGCATGAAGGGATTGGAATAGGCACCAGGAGTGCGTCCCAGTGAATAAACAAAACAAAACAAAACGAGTCGGGAAACTTGGGTTTAAATAGCATTTCTGCGATTCAGCCTTACAGGAAGACTTCTCTACCCTCCAAGCAGCCAGATCTGAAGGCTGGGAACATTTTTCCTGACATGAAACTTAAACCTGTCTCTTCTCTCTACCCTCCATCAAGCACAGAGACCAAGCCTAATCCCTCTCCCAAAGAACAGCCTGGCAAGTATCTAAAGAGACCTTCAGGGGACTAGACCAGCCAATCCTGAATTCTCTTCAATTTTAGATTTCTAGGATTCTACAGTCCTGGGATTCACGGGCTCAGACAGCTAGACAGGCAGAGGCCTCAGAAGCTGCCTCATCCAATGTCCTTGTTTAACAGACAAGGAAGCTGAAGTCCAAAGACATGAAACAGCCTGTCCCTGGTCACATGGGGAATAAGCATCAGAACCAGAATTAGAACTCAGGTTCTCCAGGTAGCTGGCATCAGTACATAGAGTGCCAGGCCTGGAGTCAAGAAGACCCATATTCCTGAGTTCAAATATGGCTTCTGATACTTGGTAGCTGTATGACTCTGGGCAACTCTACCCTGTTGGCCTCAGTTTCCTCATCTGTAAAATGAGCTGGAGAAGGAAAAGGCAAACCACTCCAGTGTCTTTGCCAAGAAAACCCCAAATGGGGTCATGAAGAGTTGGACAAGACTGAAATGACTCAACAATAAATCTTCAATTCTAAACCCAATGATATCTCCAGTATATTGTGCTGATTTCTTCAATGTCTCTGTAGTAACACCAATTCCTCAACTTCTTGGGCAGTCCCAAGTCTCCTTACCCACCTCCAGTCAGCCTGGTATGTCCTTCAATCCTAATCATTCCCATCCAGGGTTAAGAGAAAGATTAAGAAGAAAGGGGGGAAGAATTAACCAATAGGTCTGGAGCCAAGAAAAAGGGGAAACCTTGGTTTATAAGTATATGTGTACGTATATTTGTTGTGTTGAAATTAAGATGAAAATCCTGGCTTACATTACCACAGAGGATTCTGGTTTACAAAACACGTCATAGATTACATAGCTAGACAGAGGGACAGACAGACAGATTGGTATATAGATTAATAGATAGATAGATAGATAGATAGATAGATAGATAGATAGATAGATAGAAAGAAATACAAAAGATGGATGGATGTATAGATGGATGGATAGGATAGATAGATAGATAGATAGATAGATAGATAGATAGATAGATAGATAGATAGATGAGTGGAAAGAAAGAAAGAAAGAAAGAAAGAAAGAAAGAAAGAAAGAAAGAAAGAAAGAAAGAAAGAAAGAAAGAAAGAAAGAAAGAAAGAAAGAAAGAAAGAAAGAAAGAAAGAAAGAAAGAAAGAAAGAAAGAAAGAAAGAAAGAAAGAAAGAGAGAAAGAGAGAGAGAAAGAGAGAGAGAAAGAGAGAGAGAAAGAAAGAGAGAGAGAGAGAGAAGAGAGAAAGAAGAGAAAGAGAGAAAGAGAGAAAGAGAGGAAGGAAGGAAGGAGAAGAAAGAAAGAAAGAAAGAAAGAAAGAAAGAAAGAAAGAAAGAAAGAAAGAAAGAAAGAAAGAAAGAAAGAAAGAAAGAAAGAAAGAAAGAAAGAAAGAAAGAAAGAAAGAAAGAAAGAAAGAAAGAAAGAAAGAAAGAAAGAAAGAAAGAAAGAAAGAAAGAAAGAAAGAAAGAAAGAAGGAAAGAAGGAAAGAAAGAAAGAAAGAAAGATCAATGGACAGATGGATGGATGGATGAATGGATTGATGGACAGACAGATATGAATATGTATATTTATATATAATTTCTTTATCTTCACAATAGCCCTAAGAAATATATGCTATAATTATCTCCATTTTATAGTCAGAGATTTTAATTTATTCATCCAGGTTCACACAGAATTTGTTTTTCACTAATTTTTTCACTCATGTACAACCCTTTGTGACCCCACTTGGGATATTCTTGTAAAAGATACTACAGTGATTTGCCATTTCCTTCTCCAGCTCATTCACAGTTGAGGAAACTGAGGCAAATAGGGTTAAGTGATATGCCCAGGGTCACAAAGCTAGTAAGTATCTCAGGCCAGATTTGAATTCGGGAAGATGAATCTCCAGATCTGACACTCTATCCACTGCCCCACCTAGCTGCCCAAGTAAGTGCCTAAACACAAGATTTGAACCTGGGTCTTTCTGACTCTACTATATGATCCCTCTGTCTCTTCTCATTCTAAACTAAATGATGTTAAGATCCTGGGTCAGACCCTGGCCCTGCCAGGTAGGAAGTGCTGGGGAGAACAATTCTTCTCACCTGAATTAACCCTTGAGAGGCAGGGAAGCCCTTCAGGAAAATGGGGCATCTGCCTTAGTGTCCAGAGTTCTGAACTTCTAACCCCATATACTGGCTCTCTGGCAAAGGATCCAAGTTTCTTTGTGAAGAGTACTGAATAGGGGCAGCTGGGTGGCTCAGTGGTTTGAGAGCCAGGCCTAGAGATGGGAGGTCCTAGGGTCAAATCTGGCCTCAGACACTTCCCAGCTGTGTGACCCTGGACAAGTCACTTGACCCCCATTGCCTAGCCTTTACCACTCTTCTGCCTTGGAGTCAATACACACTATTGACTCCAAGACAGAAGGTAAGAAGGGTTTATTTTTTTTAAGAGTACTGAATAGCAGGGTTCCAGTATGAGGCAACATAAAGAGTGCTGGCTTTGAGGCCAGAGAACCTGGGTTCAAATCCTCTGCCACTTACTCCCTCTTCCATGATCCTGGGCAAATTTCCAGGCTTGTTAGACATGAGAGCCTTCTGTGCACACTATAATTCAGCTATAATTATCCACTTGTGGTTCCTTACCCAGAACACTCCATCTCCCATTGCAGCAACTACACCCTGGTTGCCCTCCAGGCCTGGAATCTTCTCCCTCACCTTCAGCTTTTAAAATTCCTGGCTTCCTTCAAGATTCAGCTCAGCAGCTCCCGCCACAGAACTCTCGCGGGTCCTAGTAGCTGCTCTGTCCTTCCCATGTACTCTGTAGGTATCTTATACCCACCCATTATACCTATGGTCCATCCCATTAGAATGTAAATTCCATGACGGCAGGGCCTGGTTTTTCTTTCTATTATATCCTTAGCACTTAACACAGTACCCGGCATACACTAGGCATATAATAATTGTCTGTGGATTGAGGGACCATGCACCTGCAAAAGGAGGGGGCTGGATTAGAACACCAGGTGATCTGTGCATCATTGGGATTCCCTTCATATCTGAGATCCTTGGAGCCACATCACTACAAACAGACAGGCAGGACCTAAGCTCTGGGCCCTGAAGTTATTCCAACAGTGAGTGCCCTGTGTCCCCTGCAGAGGATGGAGGGATCTTGTTTCCCATCAAGGCTGCTCTGCTTGGCGCATTCCTTGGAGTTTGGTTTCCAAAAGTCAAGGCAGGCTCAATTTCCGGTGAACTCAGCCAGCCCGAGGTAAAATACTCTCTAGGGACTCTGCCTCCCAGACACTTCACAGAAGTTCATTCTCTGGGAGATCCCCTGGGTTTCCCTCCCGACAGTCCCCAGATTTGGGGCATCAACCATTAGTTAAATGAATAAGTAAGTGAATGAAAGAAGGATTGACGAAGAGAGAAGACAGACATTCTGGTCCCTGCACGCACTCCATATCCCAACTCCAGGCATTTTCCTGGCTTGGAATACTCTCCCTCCGCATTTCTGCCATCTGACTTCCCTGGCTTCCTTCAAATCCCAGCTAAAATTTTCCTTTCTTCTCCAGGAAGACTTTCCTAATCTTAATTCTATTCTTTTCCTTCTACTAATGGCTGCCAATTTATCCTACATATAGCTTTTTGGTACATAGTTGGTTTACATATCATCTCCCTTGTTATATTGTGAGTTCCTTGTGGGTTGGGACTACCCAGGGATACAAAGTTCTTGGTCTACAGCAGGCACTTTAAAATGCTCATTGGTGGGGCTGCTAGTGGATACAGAGCCAAGTCCAGGGTTCAAATCTGGGCTCAGGTACTTCCTGGCTATGTGACCCTGGGCAAGTCATTTAACACCGATTGCCTAGCCTTTGCCACTCTTCTGCTTTAGAATCAAATACTCAGTATGGAGTCTAAAAGGGAAGGTTAGGATTTTTTTTTAAGTGCTTGTTGTCTGTTGATTGACTTTTGACTATCCTCCAGAGCCTCCTAACCATCCCTTTCACAGATCTTCATGAAGAATGTTTTTTTATTTCTCTCGCTGTCCTTGATATACTCTTCTGGAAACACGCCAATTTGACTTTCTCCTAAAATATGGGGTCCTAGGTTGAACAGAGCATGCCAGATGTGGCCTAACCTGGGCATAGCGGCACAGGGTCAGTACTGACTTCATTCTGGACACTCACAGAATCACAAGATCCCCACTGTAGAAGAAGAAGGGACCTCAACGCCATCTAGCCCAGTGACCTCATTTTACAGATGAGGAAACTAAGGCCCAGGCAGATGAAGGGAGCAGCCCTGGACTACACAGGTCTTTCCTACACTACTCCAAGTCTTTCCAAATACTTCACTGCTTCTCATCTCTCTTATTAATTCCAAAGAGAAGAACAATTAGAATAGTTTGGCAGTAAGGAAGGCCTCACTAGTCAATCAAATCAACAAGCATTTATTAAACACTAACCATGTGTCAGGTGTAGGGTGTCAGAGATCCAAAGAAAAATGGAAAATGATCCCAATATCACAGAACCATAGGTTTAGAGCTGGAAAGGATCTTGGAGGCCATTGCGTACAACCCCTTTTATTTTACAGATGAAGAAACTGAGACCCCAAGATGAGAAACAATTTCCTCAATATCACAAAGGGAGCAAATGTCAGAGGTAGTATTTGAACCCAGACCCTCTGACTCCAGCAGGTGTTTTGAAGTGCTAGGACCAAGCATTGGGTATATGAAGAATGCCAAAAGACTGTCCCTGACCTCAAGGAGCTCACAGTCTAATGAGGAAGACAACATGCAGACATCTATGTACAAACAAGGTAGAGACAGGATAAACTGGTGATAATCAACAGAAAGAAGGCACAAGCATTAACAGGGGATTGGGAGAGTCTTCTTGTAGAAGGTATGCTTGTTGCTGAAAAGTGAAAGAGACCAGGAGGTGGGGCTGAATATTCTTTTTTTACTTTGTCCCTGACCCTGATCAGAGAACTTATGGTCTGCCATTCATTCATCATGAATCCTCCTGGTCTTATAGTCCACTAAGACTCTTAGATCTTTTCATAGGAATTTCTTTTCTAGCTACAACTCCCCTAATTCATCCTCCTACTTGGAACACTAAGACTTGGAACATTAAAGCCACAACTTATTAAATATACCTCTTTTCTTAAAATTAATCAAGCAAAGAGACTTTAAACATAAGGGTCACTCTCAATAGACAGCAAGATAGATGATAGACACATACATTTAAATATTTATATATCAAACTTAAATAAATGAATGTGCAAGAGAAATGCAAGAAAATTTCTCAACTCCATAAAATGACAATTAAAAAAACCTGTTCACTATATTATATGTTATTTTTCTATTTCAGGCAATTATCAATAGCTTGAATAAAGAAGGGTGTATAGGTTATCTGGGTGGCTCAGCGGATAGAGAGAGCTTAGAAACAGGGTCCTGGATTCAAATTTAGCCTCAAATACTTTCCAACTGTGCGATTCTGGACGAGTCACCTAACCCCAACTGTGTAGTCCTTACCACTCTCTTGCCTTGGAACCAATACTTAGTATTGACTCTAAGACAGATGGTAAGGAGGAGGAGGAGAGAAGAGAGAGGAGAGAGGAGAAGAAGAAAGAAGAAAGAAGGAGGAGGAGGAGGAGGAGGAGGAGGAGGAGGAGGAGGAGGAGGAGGAGAAGGAGAAGAAGGAGGAGGAGGAGGAGGAGGAGGAGGAGGAGGAGGAGGAGGAGGAGGAGGAGGAGAAGGAGAAGGAGAAGGAGAAGGAGAAGGAGAAGGAGAAGGAGAAGGAGAAGGAGAAGGAGAAGGAGAAGGAGAAGGAGAAGGAGAAGGAGAAGGAGAAGAAGAAGAAGAAGAAGAAGAAGAAGAAGAAGAAGAAGAAGAAGAAGAAGAAGAAGAAGAAGAAGAAGAAGGAGGAGGAGGAGGAGGAGGAGGAGGAGGAGGAGGAGGAGGAGGAGGAGGGAGGAGGAGGAGGAAGAGGAAGAGGAAGAAGAGAGTAGATCAAATGGCTTTTATTTAAAAAGAGCCTTTTATAATATCAAAGCTATAGTGACGTCATGCTGATGCTGATTTATCATTTATCCTGAGTTAGATCATTGTGACTGAGAAATAGCTAGTTCATAAGATTTTTTCTTTAAAAAAAAAAACAGAAAATGTTGGGGTGTGTATGTATGTGTGTGTCTGTACACATCATGGGGGTTAGGGTGCAGCACCCCTGTGATCTGGAAAATGCATGTAAAAATGTTGGCCCTTCCTTTGTAACAGAGAAGTGTGATTTTTTCTTTTCCAAGGTATATACAGCACTTTATTGTAAATTTTGAGTCAAGTATGCAATTCGGAGTTTTTCAACTTTTTCTATATCATCTACAACTTCCACAAAACTCTCCCAAATTCCCATTTAGTTTCTAATAGATCTATTGAAACCATGACAGCCAAAATTATGAAGTGGTGGGGCAGCTGGATAGCTCAGTGGATTGAGAACCAGGCCTAGAGACAGGAGGTCCTGGGTTCAAATTTGACCTCAGACACTTCCCAGCTGTGTGACCCTGGACAAGTCACTTAATCCCTTTGCCTAGCCCTTACCCCTCTTCTGCTTTGGAACCAATATACAGTGTTGATTCTAAAATGGAATGTAAGGGTTTAAAAAAAACTATGAAGCCAAAGGGATAACTGTATACATATCCTGCTCAGCTTTCCCCATTTCATCAGAAACAGTGGGAGCTGCTCTGAGGTCTTGTTGGGAGCAACAGAAAAGCTGTGAATGGCTCTGTTTACTAAAAGAAGACGGAGGACAGTTTAACTACCATTAGCCCCTCTTCCCCTGCTCAAACCAAGCTCTCAAGAGGTTCTGCCAAGGAGGAAATTTTGGTCCAGCTGCATCAAATGGCACCACATGTGAGCAATTTACCTGAATCACTTCCACCATCTCCCCCCTAGACTCTGCCCTCTGGTGAGGCCTGTGATAAATGGCTGCTGGAACAGGTGGGATGGGGAGGGAACGTGGGAGCAAATAGAGTCACTTCAGGCCAGGAAAAAGGCCATTCAGAATATTGAGAGCGGCCCATCAGTGTGAAACGATGGTTTTGCCAAGGATCATCGAGCAACCCATTGAGAATTCCCTGTAGCTCAGCAGCTACAGCAGCCGGGGGCATGTGCCGGATTTCCTAGAGCCACACTCTGAGCCTGAGCCAGAGTTCCCGAGGGCTGGCTCAGCAGCCATGGCATGGCCAGTTCCCTGGCTCCAAGGACTCTGGAGCTGCCAGCAGCTGCTCCCAGAGAAACCCTTGCACCTGTGGGGTGGGGAGGAAAGGCAGATGCCAGGATTTCCTCCAAGCCAGCACATGGTCTCTGTCAGATGATGAGCTGCTCAGTCCATTTCCTGAGCCCAGTGTCCCAACTCAGTCTGTAAGTGGGTCAACAAGCATTAATTAAGCCCTTATTATGTGCCTTAAAGGGCAGCTAAGTGGCATAGTGGGCAGAGCATCAGGCCTGGAGTCAGGAAAACCTGAATTCAAATCTAGTCTCCGGCATTTATTAGCTGTGTGGTCCTGAACGAGTTACTTTGTCCTATTTGCCTCGGTTTCCTCATTTGTACAATGAACTGAAGAAGGAAATTATAAACCACTCCAGTGTCTCTGCCAAGAAAATCCCAAACAGGGTCAAGAAGGCAAACAACTGGTTTGCCTCAGTTTCCTCACCTGTCCCATGAGCTGGAGAAGGAAATGGCAGACCACTGTAGTATCTCTGCCAAGAAAACCCCAAACAGGGGGACTTCTGGTCAAGATGGAGGCTTAGAGAAAGCTAAAGTTCAGATCTCCTGAAACCCTTCCTTACCGATCTCAAACCGAATGCTCCTAGGACACCGAAATTCAAAACAATCAACAGCATAGACCCCGGGAGTCCTCCTCCTGGACCTGGACCTGGATCAAAAGGTACACCCCCCCCCCCAAAATCCAGAACCCGAGACCACTCGGACCTAAGCGGTAGGCAAAAGGAAGCTCCTAGGACCCATCCCCCCCAACCCAGAGCGCTGAGTCTGAGTCCGAGGCAGCAGAGGCAACCTCAGAGCCCCAAGGTCTGCTATTCTGAAGGCTGCTTCCTGAAAACAACCTGACCCAGTCTTGGGGGCACCCAGACAGCAGGGAAACAGAGAGTCGGGGGGAGCTCGTAACCCCCTGACTGGAACCTTCCATTGGAATCTCAGTTCAACCCAGGGAAAGCTAATCTTCTTATCAGGAGCCCTCGGAGCTCTGGGAAGCCGAGGCCCCTCCCCCTCAGAGAGCAGTGCCTTCTGAAACAACAGCAACCCTCAGGACTGGCAAAAGGGCCTCGGGAGCCGGCTATTCTGAAGGCCACATCCTGAAAACAACCTAACCCAGTCGAGGGGGCACCCAGACAGCAGGGAAACAGAGAGGGGGGGAGCTTGTAACCCCCTGGCTGGATCCTTCCATCAGAGTCTCATGAAAAAAGTCCCTGCCTCAAGGCATACTAAATTCAACCCAGGGAAAGCTAATCTCATTAGGAGCCCTCCTAGTGGGAAGCCACGGCCCCTCCCCCCACAGAGTACAAGCTCTGGCCAGCTAAGGCACAGGAACAAGGGCCAAGCTAGGCTTAGAGTGTGGAAGTAAGGCAACGGAGAAGCATCAGGAGTGTGCCAAGGAGAGGAGGGCAGTAACAGGGACACACCAGCAATTCCTGGCTTCCCGGGAACACAGAACAACAACTGCATAGAACGGACAATCTGCCTAGGGCTAAAACCTCTGAACACCAGACAGAGATAAGAAAAGCTAATTCCCCCCCCCCCACTCAGATAGACATGGCAAACTCCACAGAAGCACAAAAGTCCCAAAATTCAAAAAAAAAACAAGAAGAAGGGGGCGACTTTGGACACATTTTATGGAGCAAAAATACAAAACACAGAGGAGATAGAAGAGGAAACACAAGCAAATGCTCAGAAACCTTCCAAAGGAAATGGAAACTCTCCACAAACCCATGAAGAATTTGAATCTGAAATGATCAAAAAGATGGAAGCCTTCTGGGAGGAAAAGTGGGAAATAATGCAAAAGAAATTTACGCATCTACAAAACCAGTTTGACCAAAGTGAAAAGGAAAACCAGGCTTTAAAGCAAGAACTAATAAAGCAAAGCCAAAAGACCAAGAAATTAGAAGAGAACACAAAATATCTCACTGACAAAATGACAGATTTGGAAAATAGAGGAAGAAGAGATAATTTAAGAATAATTGGACTTCCAGAAAAGCCAGAAATAAACACCAAACTCGACATCGTAATACAAGAGATAATCAAAGAAAATTGCCCAGAGATTCTAGAACAAGGGGGCAATACAGCCACTGACAGAGCTCACAGAACACCCTCTACACTAAACCCCCAAAGACAACTCCCAGGAATGTAATTGCCAAATTCCAAAACTCTCAAACAAAAGAAAAAATCCTGCAAGAAGCCAGAAAAAGACAATTTAGATATAAAGGAATGCCAATCAGGGTCACACAAGACCTTGCAAGTTCCACTCTGAATGATCGTAAGGCATGGAACATGATCTTTAGAAAGGCAAGAGAGCTGGGTCTTCAACCAAGAATCAGCTATCCAGCAAAACTGACTATATACTTCCAAGGGAAAGTATGGGCATTCAACAAAATAGAAGATTTCCAACTTTTTGCAACGAAAAGACCAGAGCTCTGTGGAAAGTTCGATATCAAAAATCAAAGAGCATGGAATACCTGAAAAGGTAAATATGAAGGAAAGGGAAAAGGAGAAAAATGTTATCTTCTTCTTTTACTCAAACTCTCCTCTGGGCTACATTTATAGGACTACATTTATATAGGACTACATTTATATCAATCTATGTATACTAACAGGTGGGGAAAATGTAAGGTGTAAATAGGGGGAAAAGAAAGACCAAATAGAATAATCATTCTCACACAAAGATTCACATGGGACAGGGAGGGGAAGAAAACTCCTATAAGCAGGAGAGGAAGAGAGTTTTTACTTAAACCTTACTCTCAGGGAAATCAACTCTGAGAGGGAAAAACATCCAGATCCATTGGGATCTTGAATTCTATCTTACCCAACAAGGGTAGGGAGAAGGGAAAACCAAGGGGGGAAGGGGAAAGGGAAAACAAAAGGGGAGGGAAAGAGAGGGGGGAGGGAGAGGGAACAAAAGGGGAGGGACTAAAAAGGGAAACATATCAAGGGAGGGGATAAGGGGGACTGATTCAAAGTAAATCACTGGACTAAAAGGTAGAGCTGAAGAAAAAAAGGTTAGAATTAGGGAAGGTTATCAAAATGCCAGGGAGTCCACAAATGACAGTCATAACCTTGAACGTGAATGGGATTAACTCACCCATAAAACATAGACGAATAGCAGAATGGATTAGAATCCAAAACCCTACCATATGTTGTCTCCAAGAAACACACATGAGGCGGGTAGTCACCCACAAGGTCAGAATTAAAGGATAGAGTAAGACCTTCTGGGCCTCAACTGACAGAAAGAAGGAAGGAGTGGTAATCATGATATCTGATAAAGCCAAAGCAAAAATAGACCTGATCAAAAGGGATAGGGAAGGTAATTATATTTTGTTAAAAGGGACTTTAGATAATGAGGAAATATCACTAATCAGCATGTATGCACCAAATAATATAGCACCCAAATTTCTAATGAAGAAACTAGGAGAACTGAAGGAAGAAATAGACAGTAAAACCATATTAGTGGGAGACTTAAACCAACCATTATCAAATTTAGATAAATCAAACCAAAAAATAAATAAGAAAGAGGTGGAAGAAGTGAATGAAATCTTAGAAAAATTAGAATTAATAGACATATGGAGAAAAATAAATAGGGATAAAAAGGAATACACCTTCTTCTCAGCACCACATGGCACATTCACAAAAATTGACCATACATTAGGTCACAGAAACATAGCACACAAATGCAGAAAAGCAGAAATAATAAATGTAGCCTTCTCAGATCACAAGGCAATAAAAATAATGATCAGTAAAGGTACATGGAAAACCAAATCAAAAACTAATTGGAAATTAAACAATATGATACTCCAAAATCATTTAGTTAGAGAAGAAATCATAGAAACAATTAATAATTTTATTGAGGAAAATGACAATGGTGAGACATCCTTTCAAACCTTTTGGGATGCAGCCAAAGTGGTAATCAGAGGTAAATTCATATCCCTGCGTGCATATATCAACAAACTAGGGAGAGCAGAGATCAATCAATTGGAAATGCAAATAAAAAAACTCAAAAGCGATCAAATTAAAAACCCCCAGCAGAAAACCAAACTAGAAATCCTAAAAATTTAGGGAGAAATTAATAAAATCGAAAGTGATAGAACTATTGATGTAATAAATAAGACAAGAAGCTGGTACTTTGAAAAAACAAAAAAATAGACAAAGTACTGGTCAATCTAATTTAAAAAAGGAAGGAAGAAAAGCAAATTAATAGCATCAAAGATGAAAAGGGGGACAGCACCTCCAATGAAGAGGAAATTAAGGCAATCATTAGAAATTACTTTGCCCAATTATATGGCAATAAATACACCAATTTAGGTGATATGGATGAATATATACAAAAATACAAACTGCCTAGACTAACAGAAGAGGAAATAGAATTCTTAAATAATCCCATATCAGAAAATGAAATCCAACAAGCTATCAAAGAACTTCCTAAGAAAAAATCCCCAGGGCCTGATAGATTCACCAGTGAATTCTATCAAACATTCAGAGAACAGTTAATCCCGATACTATACAAACTATTTGATATAATAAGCAAAGAGGGAGTTCTACCAAACTCCTTTTATGACACAAACATGGTACTGATTCCAAAACCAGGCAGGTCAAAACCAGAGAAAGAAAACTATAGACTAATCTCCCTAATGAATATAGATGCAAAAATCTTAAATAGGATACTAGCAAAAAGACTCCAGCAAGTGATCAGAAGGGTCATCCACCATGATCAAGTAGGATTTATACCAGGGATGCAGGGCTGGTTCAATATTAGGAAAACCATCCACATAATTGACCACATCAACAAACAAACCAACAAGAATCACATGATTATCTCAATAGACACAGAAAAAGCCTTTGATAAAATACAACACCCATTCCTATTAAAAACACTAGAAAGCATAGGAATAGAAGGGTCGTTCCTAAAAATAATAAACAGTATATATCTAAAACCATCAGCTAATATCATCTGCAATGGGGATAAACTAGATGCATTCCCAATAAGATCAGGAGTGAAACAAGGATGCCCATTATCACCTCTACTATTTGACATTGTACTAGAAACACTAGCAGTAGCAATGAGAGAAGAAAAAGAAATTGAAGGCATCAAAATAGGCAAGGAGGAGACCAAGTTATCACTCTTTGCAGATGACATGATGGTCTACTTAAAGAATCCTAGAGATTCAACCAAAAAGCTAATTGAAATAATCAACAACTTTAGCAAAGTTGCAGGATACAAAATAAACCCACATAAGTCATCAGCTTTTCTATATATCTCCAACACAGCTCAGCAGCAAAAACTAGAAAGAGAAATCCCATTCAAAATCACCTTAGACAAAATAAAATACCTAGGAATCTATCTCCCGAGACAAACACAGGAACTATATGAACACAACTACAAAACACTCTCCACACAACTAAAACTAGACTTGAACAATTGGAAAAACATTAACTGCTCATGGATAGGACGAGCCAATATAATAAAAATGACCATCCTACCCAAACTTATTTATCTATTTAGTGCCATACCCATGGAACTCCCAAAATATTCCTTTACTGATTTAGAAAAAACCATAACAAAATTCATTTGGAATAACAAAAGATCAAGGATATCCAGGGAAATAATGAAAAAAAAACACATATGATGGGGGCCTTGCAGTCCCAGACCTTAAACTATATTACAAAGCAGCAGTCATCAAAACAATTTGGTACTGGATAAGAGACAGAAAGGAGGATCAGTGGAATAGACTGGGGGAAAGCGACCTCAGCAAGATAGTATACGATAAACCCAAAGATCCCAGCTTTTGGGACAAAAATCCACTATTCGATAAAAACTGCTGGGAAAATTGGAAGACAGTGTGGGAGATTAGGAATTGATCAACACCTGACACCCTACACCAAGATAAATTCAAAATGGGTGAAAGACTTAAACATAAAGAAGGAAACCATAAGTAAATTGGGTAAACACAGAATAGTATACATGTCAGATCTTTGGGAGGGGAAAGGCTTTAAAACCAAGCAAGACATAGAAAGAATCACAAAATGTAAAATAAATAATTTTGACTACATCAAACTAAAAAGCTTTTGCACAAACAAAACCAATGTAACTAAAATCAGAAGGGAAACAACAAATTGGGAAAAAATCTTCATAGAAACCTCTGACAAAGGTTTAATTACTCACATTTATAAAGAGCTAAATCAATTGTACAAAAAATCAAGCCATTCTCCAATTGATAAATGGGCAAGGGACATGGATAGGCAGTTCTCAGATAAAGAAATCAAAACTATTAACAAGCACATGAAGAAGTGTTCTAAAGCTCTTATAATCAGAGAGATGCAAATAAAAACAACTCTGAGGTATCACCTCACATCAAGCAGACTGGCTAGCAGGACAGCAAAGGAAAGTAATGAATGCTGGAGGGGATGTGGCAAAGTAGGGACACTAATTCATTGCTGGTGGAGTTTTGAATTGATCCAACCATTCTGGAGGGCAATTTGGAACTATGCCCAAAGGGCGATAAAAGACTGTCTGCCCTTTGATCCAGCCATAGCACTGCTGGGTCTGTACCCCAAAGAGATAATAAGGAAAAAGACTTGTACAAGAATATTCATAGCTGCGCTCTTTGTGGTGGCCAAAAACTGGAAAACGAGGGGATACCCATCAATTGGGGAATGGCTGAGCAAATTGTGGTATATGTTGGTGATGGAGTACTATTGTGCTAAAAGGAATAATAAAGTGGAGGAGTTCCATGGAGACTGGAACAACCTCCAGGAAGTGATGCAGAGCGAGAGGAGCAGAACCAGGAGAACATTGTACACAGAGACTAATACACTGTGGTATAATCGAATGTAATGGACTTCTCCATTAGTGGCGGTGTAATGTCCCTGAACAATCTGCAGGGATCTAGGAGAAAAAAACACCATTCATAAGGAAAGGATAAACTATGGGATTGGAAACACTGAGGAAAAGCAACTGCCTGACTACAGCGGTTGAGGGGACATGACAGAGGAGAGACTCTAAACAAAACTCTAATGCAAATATTGACAACATAAAAATGGATTCGAATCAAGAACACATGTGACACCCAGTGGAATCACGCGTCGGCTATGGGGGGATGGGGGAGGAAAAGAAAATGATCTTTGTCTTTAATGAATAATGCTTGGAAATGATCAAATAAAATATTATTAAAAAAAAAGAAAGAAAACCCCAAACAGAGTCAGGAAGGCAAACAACTGGTTTGCCTCAGTTTCCTCATTTGTAAAATGAACTGGAGAAGGAAATTATAAACCACTCCAGTGTCTCTACCAAGAAAAACCCAAACAGGATCAGGAAGGCAAACAACTGGTTTGCCTCGGTTTCCTCACCTGTCCCATGAGCTGGAGAAGGAAATGACAGACCACTGTAGTATCTCTGCCAAGAAAATCCCAAATGGGATTAGGAAGAGACAGACCCAACTGGCTTGCCTCAGTTTCCTCACTTGTCCAATGGACTGGTGAAGGAAATGGCAAACCACTATAGTATCTCTGCCAAGAAAATCCCAAATGGGATCATGGAGAATTGGGCATGACTGAAATGAC
The DNA here is from genome assembly GCF_027887165.1 of Monodelphis domestica. Lineage (NCBI taxonomy): Eukaryota > Metazoa > Chordata > Mammalia > Didelphimorphia > Didelphidae > Monodelphis > Monodelphis domestica. Next base: position 410,217,737 of record NC_077230.1, on the reverse strand, counting down.
TTGACAACAATACTCCATTGAGGCAACTGGTGGAGCAGTGACTAAAGAGCCATGCCTAGAATCAGGAAGACCTGAATTCAGATCTAGCCTCAGAAACTATTAGCTGTGTGACCTGATCAAATCATTTAACCTAGGTTTACCTCAGTTTCCTCAACTGTAAAATGAGGATTAAAAACAGCATCTGCCTACCAGGATTTTGAAATAATGTTAGTAAAAGTACTTAGTGCAATGCCTGGCACATAGTAGGTGCCATATAAATGTTTCCAGCGATTGCCAAATGGGGAACAGATTGCTTAAGGGATCTGAGCATCCCGAGAAGCTGCTTGGACTCAGATTTTGTTCCTTGTGATAGAAGCAAAAGATATTTTTAAATGGCATCCAAGGGCAGCAAGAGGATGATCCTAACCTGTCGTTCACCTTGATTCAATTCAACAAACACTGAAGAACCGGCTCTCCATTCACCTCACCAAGGATAGGACCACAAGAGTAAGACAGCCCCTGCCCTCAAGAGGCGGCACTTATGCATGAGAGAGAACACAGAAGGCCAGAAGAAATAAGGAAGGCTTCTCAGGGGAGGTGACCCCTGGTCAGAGCCTTGAAGGAAGAAGAAGACTCTGAGGGTCAGAGCTGGAAAGAAGTGCCCATACGGATACACAGGAGCTAGAGATAAAAAAAAAATCTCCTCGAGGAAACCATCCACCTTGGCCAGAAAATGGAATATATGAAATGGAACCATTGGACTCAAGTTGGAAGGCTAGACCTAAGCCAGATAGTAAAAGGCCTTAAAAGTCAGGCTGAGGTGGGCAGCTGGATAGTTCAGTGGATAGAGCTCCAGGCCTAGAAAGGGGAGATCTAAGATTCAAATCTGGCTTCAGATACTTCCTTGGTGCATGACCCTGGACTAGTCACTTAACCTCCACTTCCTAGCCCTTACCACACCTTGGAACCAATACACAGTATTGATTGTATGACAGATAAGAGTTGAGAGAGAGAGAGAGAGAGAGAGAGAGAGAGAGAGAGAGGAAAAGAGAGAGAGAGAGAGAGAGAGAGAGAGAGAGAGAGAGAGAGAGAGAGAGAGAGAGAGAGAGATGAACACAGAGAGAGATGAACACAGAATAATGATGATGATCAAACTCAGCTCTAGAGCTGAGGAACTTTGGGAAATGGAACATTGCAATCAGACCTGGTTGCTTCATTGATTAGTTTTGCTCAGTTGCCTTTATTCCCCTCTCCTGCCCCCTTCTTTATTTGTTTTCATTTCATGAACCTCAGCATAATGCTAAGAACTTAACTACTTGGTTGGTTGCTGATTATTCTTTGTTACAAGTAGGGACTCCATGGCTCAGGGAGGGAGAGAGCTCCATTGGGAAATGCAAGGATGATAGAAAAGACAAAGAAAATGGATTTTTTGATTTTCTAAAGGAAACTGAGGGGATAGCCAGGTAGCCAGGTCTGGAGTCAATGGGTTAAAATATGACCATAAACACTTCCTATCTGGGTGACCCTGGGCAAGTCATTTAGCCTCATCATGACAAAGGAAGACCATAAATGGCCATTATGAGAATCTAGGCTTTTATCATCCCAACCACTCCGCCATTGAGCATTATCCCAGGAATATCTGGTTTCTGGCCAGGTCTTTTGGCCCTTTATTAGCCAACAGAGATTCATCTGAATGAACCACAACCAGAGTACCAACCCAGAAGTGACAGAGGATGCACTCATCAAGGCTGCCATCTTTGCAGAAAAACACCGATTATCTAATACCATCAAGGATATACGTACGGCTTGATCTCGTCCCCTGCAATTCCTATCTGTGCCTTTCTCTACATCCACCTTAAAGGATCCATCCACTCAATGCCCTGGGAGCTAGCTTCTGTCTCTTAATATTTCACAGCTGCCCAAGTATTACTCAGGCTGCCCTTCAGTTATCCCTCCCTCTCACTCCATGACGAGTCTCACTCCTTCTCCAGCACACACAAAATCTTGATGGTTTGACTGAATCTCCCAGTTGGAAGGGATGTCATCCTCCTTTTAGTCCAACCCATCTTGGACCCAGGAATAACCTGTACAGCCTTCTCAATCAAAGGCCATCTACTCTGTGCTGAATAACCTGTTGTCTTCGGGAGACAGCCCATGTCCCTGCAGGATAATTCGAATGGTTCTGGACTCCCTCCTAAATTTCCGTTTATAACAAACCTCAGTTGGTCTCTTGGCGATTTGTACTCCAGAGGTTCCCTTTGTTTTTACTTTATTTTTCTTGTTTGTTTGTTTTTTGGTCTCTGCTTTCTTTCACAACATGGCTAATTTGATCATTTTTGCATGATTGCATGTGTATCATCTATATCAAATTCTTACCTTCTTAAGGGGGGGGGAGGAAAAAATTTAGAACTCCAAAAATTTAAAAACAAATGTTAAAAATTGTTTTATGTGTAATTGGAAAAATATATTTTTAAAAATTAAAAACTATTCTGATTTTAGCAGATTTCCAACAAATTTCTAAATCTCTGCCATCCCTATTACATTGCTATTTCCTGATTCCTCCTCAAGTTCTTCTTTCCAAGCAGGTGTCTGGAGCACACTGTGATGACAGCAAAAGTCTCTGCTTCTGATGGTTTTCATCGATATGTTTTCTACCATGCTTGCCCACTTTGGTTCCTGGATTTCCTCATGTGGGCTCATCTTCATACACAATCTCCATCCTCAAACCACTTTTTAAAAAACCCTTTATCGTCCATCTTAGAATAAATATTATATATTGGTTCTAAAGCAGAAGAGTAATAAGGGCTAGCTAATGGGGGTTAAGTGACTTGCCCAGGGTCACACAGCTATGAAGTGTCTAAGGCCAGATTTGAACCCAAGACCTCCTGTTTCCCAGGCTGGATCTCAATCCATTGAGTGATCTAGTTGCCCCCTATCCACCCACTTTTCTGTATTCTGTTCCTCTTCAATATTTAGCCTTCTATAGCTGTTACCCCAAAGGTTCTTCACCTGGGCTCTGTGAACATTTTCCCCCTCGATATGTGGATAACTATTCCAATATAATTTGCTTCTTTTCCAATCTTTTTATTTTCTACATTTAAAATCCAATTCTTAAGCACTCACTATGTGTGAAAGCCTGGGGGCAGAAATGGAAAAGAGTAACACAGGCCCTGCTTACATTCCAATGGGGGAGGCCCCCTCTAGGGAAAGAACTCTATCTGCTTTTCTTTGTATATCCAGCACCTAGTACATAGTAGGCACTTTAATCAACATAGTAGGCATTTTAATCAGTGTGGCAAACTTTCTAGGGAACCAGACTGAGAAACTGAGTCCCAGGAGCTACAGAGATTGACCCTCATAAGCCATCTTGTCAAATGCCCTTATTTCTATAAGCCTAGAAAAGACAAGAGAGTTTCCTGAGGGTCCAACCTTGCACAAGGCAAAGCATGGACTCCTGCTGCCCTGTCTCGGGTTCTTCCAATTCTTAGAAAACGCCAGACCTGAGGGGAAACATTTGGCCCTAATATTCTTGGCATTTTCATCATCACCGTTGCAATGTGGCTAAAAATAGCAATCCTGTAGAGGAAGTTGAAAATGTGCTCTCCAGAGGAATCACTCCTGCCCTTTGGCTGACCAAGGAGGGAAAAAAGTGGGAGTCTACAGCTGAGAAAACAAACAGGGAATTTACTTCATTTCTCTGTACCTCAGTTTCCTTAGAAGCAAAAATAAAAGGGGTCCCACAGCCTTTGTCTCTGAAGTCCCTTCTAACTTTGTCTCATGACCTGGGGCAAGTCACTTGACCTCTTGATCTCAGTTTTCCCCTCTGTAAAATAGGGAGATTGGACCAGATGGCCTCAAAGTTCTCTTCCAGCTCAAAAGCCCAGCCTCTTTGAGTTTAAAACGGAATCCTGTCTTCTGAATACTTGCCCCTTCTCTAAACCTAAACTCAATCAGAGCCTCTGTTTTTATAGAAAAGTTGGCATTCCAGTCTTTGTCACTACCTACAGTTGCTAAAGGTGATTTCCTGACATCTAGAAGCTCCAGCTTGGCTCAGATGCATCCTAGCTGGTCTACTGGCAATCACTCAGAGTCACTGAGAAGCCTTCCCCTAGCTAGCCCCTACCCCAACACCAGCTCCAAGTTTCCTGGCAGCTGGACCCCAATCTCTGTTCGTGGCTTACGAGAAAAGCTACCCCTCCGAAGTCTTTGCACACTGGAACAGAATCCCAACATAAAATGTCTAGACAGGTAACACCATTATGACCAAAACAGAAACACATTTAAAGTCCCCCACTTGGGAGCATCATCTGTTTGGCGAGCCTGGTCCGTGCCAAGAAATAGGAGCTCAGGCTTGTTTAGGTTCTTGCCTCCTGACGTTGGAAAGCAGCAGCATCTGCGGCTATTTAAGCCTCGTCCGGGATCCTCAGCTCAGTCTCTCTCTGTCTGCCTTCCTGTTCCTCCTATCTTGGCTAAGCCTGTTATTTGAGGGGCAAATTTTCCCCAGACTTTGCCCAAAAGAGATTTTTTTTTAATTCTTACCTTGTGTCCTAGAATCGATAGTAAATAGAGTGTCAGTTCTAAAAGAGAAGTCTAGTGAGGGCTAGGAATTGGGGTTAAGTGAGTTGCCCAGAGGCACACAGCTAGGAAGTATCTGAGGCCAGATTGGAACCCAGATCCTCCCCCACTCCAAGCTTGGTGCTTTGTCCACTGGCCCACCCGGCTGTCCCATCTCCGAGGTATTTTTCACAAAGAGAGAACAAATGGCAGGCACTTCATTAGAAAGATGGCAGCCAGCCATAGCACTACTGGGTTTGTACCCCAGGGAGATAATGGGGAAAGGAAGTGTACAAGAGTATTCATAGCGGCACTCTTTGTGGTAGCCAAGAATTGGAGGATGAGGGGATGCCCTTCAGTTGGGGAGTGGCTGAGCAAATTGTGTTGTATGTTGGTGATGGAATACTACTGTGCTAAAAAGAATAGTGAAGTGGAAGAATTCCATGGAGACTGGAACAGCCTCCAGGAGGTGATACAGAGCGAGGGAAGCAGAACCAGGAAAACATTGTGCACAAAGACTAAAACACTGTGGTACAATTGAACGTAATGGACTTTTCCATTAGTGTCAACGCAATGTCTCTGAACAACCTGCAGGGATCAAGGAGGAAAAAAAAAACACTACCCTCAAGCAGAGGACAAACAGTGGGAGTGAAAACACCGAGGAAAGGCAACAGCTTGACTACAGGGGTGGAGGGGATATGATTGAGGAAAGACTATAAATGAACGCCCTAATGCAAAAACCAATAACATGGAAATGAGTTTGAATTGGGGACGCATGGGATACCCAGAGGAATCACACATCACCAATGGGAGGGGTGGTGGGAGGGGGGGAGGAAAAGAAAATTATCTTTGTTTCTAATGAATAATGTTTGAAAGTGACCAAATAAAATAATGTTTAAAAGAAAAAAAAGAAAAAAAGATGGCAGCCCAAACTCTTATGGAATTCTAGAGTTGAAGAGGATCATAGGCCAAAGGACCAGAGATCTGGGGCTGGAAAAGACCTTCAAGTCCATCAAATCCAATTCCAGAGATTAAAGATGAGAAAACTACAACCCAAGACTAGAAGCGCCTTGAAGGCAGTGACTCTTCTGCCGTTTTGTGTGTGTCCCTTGTGCTTAAAAGTGCCTGGTATATAATAGGGTCCTTTTTTTATTCAAACTCTTACAATCTATCTTGGAGTCAATATTGTTATTAAGGCAGAAGAGTGATAAGGGCTAGGCAATGGAACTTAAGTGACTTGCCCAGGGTCACACAGCTAGGACATATCTGAGGTCAAATTTGAACCCAGGACCCATCTCCAGACCTGGCTGTCTATCCCCCAAGCCTATTATTGTAGGTCTTAGTAAATGTGCTGTTATAAATTAACAGTAAAATTATTAAATGTAATATTAATAAAAATATTGTGGTTGCGTTATAAAATTTACTCTCAAATCAGGAGTCCATTAGTAGCTCTTAACAATGTAATTTAATACAAATGGAGATATGTGAAAAAGGGAAATGAAGAAAGGGGAGAGAAAACCTCACCTATCCAGAAAAATACCTAAACCAAAATCCTAAGCCTGTTAAGCCACAAAGCCCTCAAGCACCAACAGAGAGACAGACAGAGAAACAGAGAGAGAGCAACAGACAAAGAGAGGCAGAGACAGAGAAACCGGGGGGGGGGGGGGGGGGGGGAGAGACAGAGGGAGAGAGAGAGAAGGGGAGAAACAGAGATAGACAGAGAAAGAGAGACAGACACAGAGACAGAAAAACAAAGAGCAGGAGAGAAAGGGAGAGAGACAGAGAAAGGGAGAGACAGACAGAGACAGAGAGATAGACAGACAGACCAACAGAGACAGATGGACAGAGAGTGAGCGACAGAGAGACAGACAGACAGAGACAGAGACAGAGAAATAGGGGGAGAAAGGGAGAGATACAGAGAGAGAGAAGGAAAGAAATAGAGAGACAGAGATAGACAGACAGAGAAAGAGAGACAGAGACAGAAAAACAAAGAGGGGGAGAGAAAGGGAGAGAGACAGACAGAGACACACAGACAAACAGAGTGACAGAGAGAGACAGACAGACAGAGACAGAGACAGAGAAATAGGGGGAGAAAGGGAGAGATACAGAGAGAGAGAAGGAAAGAAATAGAGAGACAGAGATAGACAGACAGAGAAAGAGAGACAGACAGAGACAGAAAAACAAAGAGGGGGAGAGAAAGGGAGAGAGACAGACAGAGACACACAGACAAACAGAGTGACAGAGAGAGACAGACAGACAGAGAAAGAGAAATGAGGGGAGAGAACAGGAGAGAGAAGGGGAGAGATAGAGAGACAGAGATAGAGAAAGAGACAGAGAGACAGAAAAACAGAGAGGGGGAGAGAAAGGGAGAGAGACAGCGAGAGAGACAGAGACAGACAGATAGACAGAGAAGCAGAGAGAGACAGACAGAGAAATGAGGGGAGAGAAAGGGAGAGAGAAGGGGAAAGATAGAGAGACAGAGATAGACAGAGAAAGAGAGACAGGAAGAGAGACAGAAAAACAGAAAGGGGGAGAGAAAGGGAGAGAGACAGAGAAAGGAAGAGAGACAGACAGAGACAGAAAGACAGAGAAAGAGACAGAGACAGAGAAATGGGGGGAGAAAGGGAGAGAGACAGAGAGAGAGAAGGGGTGAGATAGAGAGACAGAGACAGAGAGACAGAAAAACAGAGAGGGGGAGAGAAAGGGAGAGAGACAAAGAAAGGGAAAGAGACAGAGATAGAGAGACACAGACAAACTGACAGAGAGACAGACAGAGAGAGAGCTCCGCCCCACACCTTTTATCCTCTGTGTCCCCATGTCCCTCTCCATATGCACGAAAAAATGGGGATTGGAGCCAGACAAACTTAGGGAGTGGCTTCGATCATCACAGCACACTGAAGTGAACTGATTGGAAGCTGTCACCTTTAATCTTATTATTCATACTAATTAATATCATTACTGTTTCTCCATCTCGCTGCCCACTCAGCAGGTATGCTGTGCTGGGAATTTATCCCCTTCGTTTTGGGGAACTTTCCAGCTCAGATGCTGAGGTTTGGTAAGATCGATCCTTTGACAAACATGTGTTGCTCACTTGCTGCATCCAAGCACCCAGAGAACTAAGTATTCTAATAGAACATAAGCTCCCTGAGGGCAGGACCTGCTTTTTGATATTGCATTTGTCACTCTAGCCTTGAGGCCATTGGTTTCTACCTAGCAGATGCTTAATAAATGCTGCTTTTGGGTTCGATTTTCGTTGTTGGAGTCTTTTGTGAGCCTCACTTCAGAGGGGGGCAATCAATGCTATTAATTAGCCAGCCTGTTAGTGTATGAGGTGAGATGCAAAGCAGGTCCTCCCAACTCTCAGCAGTGCTCCAAGCTGACCTAGCTTGTTCCTGAGAGCCCAGTTTTACACCCCAGCCCAGCATTCCGATGTGTGCGGAGGAGTCATTTTGGAAACTTTTTCAAAAAGGGCCGACGTCTCCGAGCTTGGTACCAGCTTGCAAGGAAAAGCAGATGAAAAGTAAACATAGGATTTAACGCGGAATTTGAAATATACTCAGCTAACGCCAAAAGGCATAAATCAGGAAAATGAGCCTGTGACTTCCCATAACGCATGCTGTGTTAATTACAGTAAATGACATTACTAATGGCCGGTCACTTATGGTGGACCGTGTCTGGAGACAGAAGGGTTAGACCAAATGTTGGGCATGTGCAGCTGGAAAAAGCCAAGCCCCTCATTTTACAGATGAGGAAACTAAGGCTTAGAAAATTCGAATGACTTACCCATGATCGATCACACTGTGGGTAAGTATAGCAGTTCTAGGATTTGAATCCAGGACTCTGGGGTCCTTTCAAAATTGACTTTAATTTTCTTAAGGGTTTGGGGCTTTTATTTGTTTTTTTGGAGGGGGTAGGAAGACCGATGACAGGGTAAAGCTGATTGATGACACCAAAGACTGGCATCTGCTAGTGTCCAAGGTCAGGTCAGTATCCACAGCTGTCCCTTCATCAAACCCTAGCCTAAATTGCTTTCTCTGGCCCTTCTGGTAGGAAACTGAACTGGTACATCCATTAAACTTCAAAGCAGCTGGGAGGGTGTGCCAATACCAATTTTGCTTTTGCTTGGAGATCTGGCATTTGTTCTTGGTCTGGTCCTCTATTTTCATTAGTATAATAAATTCTCAGTAAAGGACACCATTTACCAATGCAGACCATCTGCTATCCTGAAACTTAGCGGTCTTAAAGAATGTCTAGAAGGGGCAGCTGGGTAGCTCAGTGGATTGAGAGCCAGGCCTAGAGACAGGAGGTCTTGGATTCAAATCTGGCCTCAGACGTTTCCTGGCTGTGTGACCCTGGGCAAGTCACTTAACTCCCATTGCCTAGCCCTTAACACTCTTCTGCCTTGGAACCAATACACAGTATTGATTCTAAGACAGGTTAAGTTTTAAAAAAAAAGACTGTCTAGAGCACCAAGAGGTCAAATTACATGCCCAGGGTCACACAACCTGGATATGAACCAAACACTCAGAAAGCCAAACCTGTTTCAACCTTCTGCTTCTACATGAAAACCCGAGATCAGCTTTGCCCACATCATCCCTTAGCTCAGAAACCTTCAATGGCACCCAGTCGCCTGAAGGATAAAAGCTGACCTCCTTAGTTTGTTCTTCAAGGCTCTCCACCACCTATTCCCAACTAGTGCCAACATTCAATGATTCTTTAACCCCACCACCACCACGTCGCCTCCTCTGGTTCTCTCCTTCATTCTCCCGCTTCAGGCCCCCCATATCTTCATGTTCCCTTCCTCATCCCCTTTATAAATTCTGCTCTCCAGAAAGCCTGGCATAGGGGAAAACATTCTGCCTGTAATCGCTGAGTATGAAGTTGTGTGGAAACCAGATCCAAATTCCACTTCTGCTGCTTACTACCTCAGTGACCCTGCAACAAGTGGAGAGAAGACCTGGTATAGAGTCAGGAAGTCCTGAGTTCAAATCTGGTCGCAGACACCTACCAGCTGGGTGACCCTAGGCAAGTCACTGAACCCCTTTTGCCTCAGTTTCCTCATCTGTAAATTGAGAGGGGTGATGCCTCTAGCTGGTCCCATCATCTCTAAAATCTCTGATCCTATGAAAGGAGATGTCATCAAGTTTTGACACCTTAGTGTTCATTCAAGACCCCAGTCACCCTGGAGTCATGCTCTCCTGCCTCTAATGTAGTGCTTCATTCTCCAGCTTCCACCCGTTTGTTCAGGCCATTTCCCCTTGCCTGGAAGGCCCATCCTCCTCCTCTTCTACTGACTTCCTAACCTTCCCATTTGGCCCAACTTACATGCTTTCCTCATGGAAATCATAGGATTTCCATGGGATCCCTAGAGAATCATAGAATATGCAAGGGAGCTCCAGGGAATCAAAGAATCTCCAAGGATCTCCAAAAAATTATGGGCTATCCATGGAATGTTGGGATCCCCCGAGGATCTCCAGAGAATCATGAGATCTCTAATGGATCTCTAGGGAATTAAAGGATCTCCCAGAGATCTCTAGAAAATCACAGAATCTCCAATGAATCTCCAAGAAACCAGGGGACCTCCAGAATATCACTAGAGAAACATAAGATTTCCAAGGAATCTCCAGAGTCAAAGAATCTCCAAGGGATCTCCAAAGAATTATGGGCTATCCAGGGAATGTTGAGATCCCCGGGGGATCTCCAGAGAGTCATGAGATCTCTAACAGATCTCCAGGGAATTAAAGGATCACCCAGAGATCTCTAGAAAATCACAGAATCTCCAATGAATCTCCAAGAAACCAGGGGACCTCCAGAATATCACTAGAGAAACAAGATTTCCAAGGAATCTCCAGAGAGTCAAAGAATCTCCAAGGGATCTCCAAAGAATTATGGGCTATCCAGGGAATGTTGAGATCCCCAGGGGATCTCCAGAGAGTCATGAGATCTCTAACAGATCTCCAGGGAATTAAAGGATCACCCAGAGATCTCTAGAAAATCACAGAATCTCCAATGAATCTCCAAGAAACCAGGGGACCTCCAGAATATCACTAGAGAAACAAGATTTCCAAGGAATCTCCAGAGAGTCAAAGAATCTCCAAGGGATCTCCAAAGAATTATGGGCTATCCAGGGAATGTTGAGATCCCCGGGGGATCTCCAGAGAGTCATGAGATCTCTAACAGATTTCCAGGGAATTAAAGGATCACCCAGAGATCTCTAGAAAATCACAGAATCTCCAATGAATCTCCAAGAAACCAGGGGACCTCCAGAATATCACTAGAGAAACAAGATTTCCAAGGAATCTCCAGAGAGTCAAAGAATCTCCAAGGGATCTCCAAAGAATTATGGGCTACAGTGTGGGAGAGACTAGGAATACAGTGTGGGAGAGACTAGGAATAGATCAACACCTCACACCCTACACCAAGATAAATTCAAAATGGGTGAGTGACTTAAACATAAAGAAGGAAACCATAAGTAAATTGGGTAAACACAGAATAGTATACATGTCAGACCTTTGGGAGGGGAAAGGCTTTAAAACCAAGCAAGATATAGAAAGAATCACAAAATGTAAAATAAATAATTTTGACTACATCAAACTAAAAAGCTTTTGTACAAACAAAACCAATATAACTAAAATCAGAAGGGAAACAACAAATTGGGAAAAAATCTTCATAGAAACCTCTGACAAAGGTTTAATTACTCATATTTATAAAGAGCTAAATCAATTGTACAAAAAATCAAGCCATTCTCCAATTGATAAATGGGCAAGGGAAATGGATAGGCAGTTCTCAGATAAAGAAATCAAAACTATTAACAAGCACATGAAGAAGTGTTCTACATCTCTTATAATCAGAGAGATGCAAATCAAAACAACTCTGAGGTATCACCTCACACCTAGCAGATTGGCTAACATAACAGCAAAGGAAAGTAATGAATGCTGGAGGGGATGTGGCAAAGTAGGGACATTAATTCATTGCTGGTGGAGTTGTGAACTGATCCAACCATTCTGGAGGGCAATTTGGAACTATGCCCAAAGGGCGACAAAAGAATATCTACCCTTTGACCCAGCCATAGCACTGCTGGGTCTGTACCCCAAAGAGATAATGGACACAAAGACTTGTACAAAAATATTCATAGCTGCGCTCTTTGTGGTGGCCAAAAACTGGAAAACGAGGGGATGCCCATCAATTGGGGAATGGCTGAACAAACTGGTATATGTTGGTGATGGAATACTATTGTGCTAAAAGGAATAATAAAGTGGAGGAGTTCCATGGAGACTGGAACAACCTCCAGGAAGTGATGCAGAGCGAGAGGAGCAGAACCAGGAGAACATTGTACACAGAGACTAATACACTGTGGTATCATCGAACGTAATGGACTTCTCCATTAGGGGCGGTGTAATGTCCCTGAACAACTTGCAGGGACCCAGGAGAAAAAAACACCATTCATAAGCAAAGGATAAACTATGGGAGTGGAAACACCGAGAAAAAGCAACTGCCTGAATACAGAGGTTGAGGGGACATGACAGAGGATAGACTCTAAATGAACACTCTAATGCAAATACTATCAACAAAGCAATGGGTTCAAATCAAGAAAACATCTAATGCCCAGTGGACTCACGCGTCGGCTATGGGGGGCGGGGGGGGGGAGGAAAAGAAAATGATCTATGTCTTTAACGAATAATGCTTGGAAATGATCAAATAAAATATATTTTAAAAAAAAAAAGAATTATGGGCTATCCAGGGAATGTTGAGATCCCCAGGGGATCTCCAGAGAGTCATGAGATCTCTAACAGATTTCCAGGGAATTAAAGGATCACCCAGAGATCTCTAGAAAATCACAGAATCTCCAATGAATCTCCAAGAAACCAGGGGACCTCCAGAATATCACTAGAGAAACAAGATTTCCAAGGAATCTCCAGAGAGTCAAAGAATCTCCAAGGGATCTCCAAAGAATTATGGGCTATCCAGGGAATGTTGAGATCCCCGGGGGATCTCCAGAGAGTCATGAGATCTCTAACAGATCTCCAGGGAATTAAAGGATCACCCAGAGATCTCTAGAAAATCACAGAATCTCCAATGAATCTCCAAGAAACCAGGGGACCTCCAGAATATCACTAGAGAAACAAGATTTCCAAGGAATCTCCAGAGAGTCAAAGAATCTCCAAGGGATCTCCAAAGAATTATGGGCTATCCAGGGAATGTTGAGATCCCCAGGGGATCTCCAGAGAGTCATGAGATCTCTAACAGATCTCCAGGGAATTAAAGGATCACCCAGAGATCTCTAGAAAATCACAGAATCTCCAATGAATCTCCAAGAAACCAGGGAGCCTCCAGAGTATCACTAAAGAAACATAAGAGATCTAGCATTCCAAGGAATCTCCAGGGAGTCACAGAATATCCAAGGAAATCTCCAAAGAATCATGAGCTATCCTGGGACTCTCTAGGGAATATGCAAGGAATCAAAGGATCTCCCAGAGTTCTCTACGGAATCATAGGAACTTGACTCTGGAACTGGAAGGGAGCTCAGAAACTCCATCTGGTCGACTCTCCCTCATTTCATAGATGAGGCAATTTAGGGTTAGGTTAAGTGACTTTTTCCAAAGACCCAACCCTTGCTGATTCCACCCCACTCCTAGTTCCAATCTTTATTCCCCTTCCTTACCTCAAGTCTCTCCCCATTCTAATTCATCCACCAAAGTGATTTTCCTAAAACTCAGGACAAAACATGTCACACACCTTCCCCTACTCAGTAAACTCCATGGCTTCTTCCTATCACTTCCAAACGCTGGTTGGTCATCAGAGCCCTCCATAATCTGGGCCCCTCTGACCTCTCCTGTCTCTTTAGGCCTTACTCTCTGACACACTGTCTTTGATCCAGTGCCACTGGCCCCTGACTGGTCCACAAACGAGACACTCCATCTCTCAGCTCTGGACATTTTCTCTAGAGCTCGGAATGCTCTCCCTCTTCATATCTGCCTGCTGGCATCCCCTGGTTCCTTTTCCATCCTAACTAAGTTCCCATCTTCTATAGGAAGCTCTCCCCAGACCCTCTGAACTCAAGTGCCTGCCCTCTGCTAAGCATTTCCTAGGTATCTTGTATATGTCTTACTTTGTGTATATATCTGCCAACTCCCCCATTCGAGTAGGAGCTCCATGAGGGCAGGGACTGCCTTTTGTCTCTTTCTCTGTCTCCAGCCCTTAGGGCAGAGCCTGTAGAAATATAGAATGTGCTTAATGAAGATTTATTCCATTGAAAAAGGCATTCAGTAACAACAGGATTGTTGATCTAGCCTTGGAAGGGTCCTTAGCCATCATTTCATCCAACATTCTCATCTTACAGAGGAAGAAACCAAATCCTAGGAAGGGTAAGTGGGCTAGGTGGTGCAGGGGCCAGAGCACTGGGCCTGGAATGAGGAAGACTTGAGTTCAAATCCAGCCTCGGACACTTTCTAGCTGTTTGACCTGAGCAAGTCACTTCACCTCTTTCTGGCTCAGTTTCCTCAACTGTTTAAATAGGATAATAACAACACCTACATCCCAGGGTTGTTGCAAGGATCAAAGGTGATAGTAATTATGAAGCATTTTGAAAACCTTAAAGTTATTATTATTGTCCAAAATTATTTGCTCCTTTCTGAATCTGATCATGTAAGCTCTTATATATTATATTTTATTGTAATATTACATATTATATTTTTATTTCATATCATATAAATATATTATATTTTTAGCTTCATCTTGCCTTATAAAATGAAGGGCTTGATCCACTCCAAGCTAACTGCAGGGGTTCCAAGCATCAGGGAGTAAGGAGAGAACAACTCAGAGCAGAAGGAATGTCCAAGCCTTCCCCAAGATCAATAACACTAACCCATCTCCAGTTCCAATAAGAGAATCGATCAATGACCCCCACTCTACCTCAGCCTTGGCCATGGAGAGGAGGGGGAATAGGAGAAATACAGTCTAGGAGATACAACTTTCTTCCCTAATTCCACATTCGATAGTATCTCGGATGAACAAATGGCATTAGACCTTTGGGAAGGGGGCACCCAGCCCAGGGAGAAGGTACATACCTCCGTTCATATCCAACACACCACATCTGCCGGCCACAGCCCTGTTTCCATACTTTGACCATCCGGGTGAAGGCCTGGACGCAAGGCTGCTGGTGACCCACGATGGTCAGCTCCCTCACAGCACACACATTGGGCCTGGTGGAGAGAGGAAGAGATATTCATTTGCCTTGATTGATAAAACTAGTCAAAGAAGAGTTGAAATGCAAATTTTGAGAATGGAGAGGGACCTCAGTTACCACCTGGACCAGTGATGGTGAACCTTTTAGAGACAAAGTGCCAAACATCACACCCAACCTCCAGAGACCAAGTGCCACACCTTGTTGCCTAGCTCCCCCTCCTACCCCAGACAGGGGAGGGAAGAAACACTCCCATTGGGCTGCTGGGTAGAGGGACAGGTTATATGAAAAAAATTATCATCAGGCACAATGGAGATGGAGCTAGGGGCAGCTCTACCTGAGTTCCTCTGCCTTTCTAGTAACGAACTCTGGGGGGAAAGGGATGGTATTACACATGCCCACAGAGAGTGCTATGCTTGCCATCTTTGGCATTCATGCCATAAGTTCACCATCACTGACCTAGACCAACTCCCTTCAACTGGAAGGAAGGAAGGAAGCTAAGGCCCATTGGAAGAATTGATCTTCCCCAGGTGTCCTAGGTAATCAGGGACAGTGATATCCTGAAACAGTCACTTCATTTCATACAAAGGTCTTGTTGTACAAGGAAACACTCTAAATGAAGGTGTTTTGAGAAATATACCCCAGGAAGACTTGCATGAACGATTGCAGAGTGAAGAGAGCAGAACCAGGAGAACAAGTTATACACTGATAGCCACACTGTAAAGAAAAACCATTTTTACGTAGGATTTAAGAACTCTGATCAATTCAACAACCAATCAAGACTCCAGAAGGCTGACAGTGAGCCTCTTGGCAGAAATCAAGGATGACAAGAACAGAATGAGACACACATTTTCAGACATGACTGATGGATGGATTTGTTTTGTTCAAGTGGTACCATGAAAGAAAGCTGGATTTGCAGTCAGAAGATTTCTATTCAATTCCCAGCTCTGCTACTTGCTAATTGTACAACAAGGGGAAAAGAAATCAGCAAACCCTAAATGTGCATCAAAAGAAGAAATTTTTAAAAGTAAAAGGAGAAATAGAAAATTTGAAAATACCAAAATAATAAAGATAGAAAAAATTGGAAAGCATAGTCTACAGAGCTGATAAGCCATGTGCAGCCTTCAGTAAATCACAGTCTCTTTAGGATTTGATTTTCTCATTTGTTAAATAAATAAAATCATGAAGGGTAAGCATACAGAAAACGGGCAGCTAGGTATACAGTGGTTAGAACATCAGACTTGGAGTCAAGAAGACTCATCTTCTTACTTACTCCCTGGGCAAGTCACTTAAACTTGTTTTCCTCAGTTTCCTCATCTGTCAATGAGTTGGAGAAGGAAATGGCAAACCATCCCAGCATCTTTGCCAAGAAAATTCCAAATAGGATCACCAAGAGATGAAGACAACTGAAACAACTGAACAACTGTACACTATCCCTAAAGTTGTTTCCTGCTTGAAATCTAAGATCTAATGAAGAAAAGATGGGAGGATATTTAGCAGGACCTAGAACCAACTCTTCTTCTCACAATATCACAGAATGTAAAAGGTTTTTTGAGCCATATAGTCTAACCCATACCTAAAATTAATTCCAATAATGATGACGATAATGATAAATAACTAACATTTATATAGGACTTTAAGGATTACAAAATGCTTTACAGGTTCTCTCACTTAATCTTTACAACAACCCTGTGAGGTAAGTGCAATTATTAGCCCCAGTTTACTAACCAAAAAAAAAATATTCATTTTGTAGTGTTTGGTTTTCAGTTTCTATGACCCTTTCTCATAAGGTATATTAACATAAATAAACTCCTTAGAATTGAACTGCAAAGGAGACAGCTAGCTGGATCGGTGAATGGAGAGCCAGATCCAGAGATGGGAGATCCTGGGTTCAAATCTGGCCTCGGACACTTTGCAGCTGTGTGACCCTGGACAAGTCACTTAACCCCATTTGACTAGCCTGTACCACTCTTCTGCCTTGTATTGATTCCAAGATGGAAGGTAAGGGTTTAAAAAAAAAGAAGAAGAAGAATTGAACTGCAAAAGCCTTGCTTCTTCTGGGGAATGCAAAAAAATTTATTTCACTCATTAGAAAATACTTACAGACATGTCCATAGTTTTAAATAGTGATATTCATAATGAAGGCCTTTCCTTTGGAGGATTTTTGCTCACTGGAAGTTCACTCACCCTTCCCCAATAGAAGATGAGTTAGCATTCTTAATGTGAAAATCCCAAGGGGAAAGACACAATCACTTTGCACCAGAGGCCTTTGATCTTGGATAGAGAGAACAACTCAAGCCCATCATCCTAATAAAGCTGAGCAATTCGGAAGAGTAATTCCTGACAAGACTCATGCCCATATTAATTGGCTACCTCTATGGTTTTAATCGCTTCGTGCTTCCATTCTGAAACCAGCTGAAACATCTCCCTGTATCCCCCTTGTATAACTTCTTAGATGGTGTCTATTTGGACCCACATACCCCACAGCAACTGGGATTATAGCTAAGACTCCCCACACTCCCTTTACCTTTCACTAAATGAGGAGACATTTGAATCCCATGTTCTTATGTCCCTCAATTAATTATTGAGCCAAACGATGCCAAAACAGATGTGAAAGCAGAAGTAATAGATAATGGCAGGCTCTTTACCAATCAACATCCTGGAAAAGGAGGTTGGAAAAAGCATCTCTAATATGTGTCACTGATGGGGCTTTTCCAATAGAAAAGAGAAAGATGAGAAGCCATCCTCGAGGAAGCTCTCTCCACTCCTCATCTGGACATAACTTGGAGGCAGCTCCCCAGCCTCATCTTAACTAGCTATAAAGATATCCTCTAATAAGTCTCTCTGGGACATTTTAAAGACTTTATCCTATTCTCCTTAAATTTGACAGATGAGGAAACTGAGGCAAATAAGGTTAAGTAACTTGCCCAGGAGCAGACAATTAGGAAGTATCTGAAGCTGGATTTGAACTCAAGAAAAAAGGGTGTTTATTAGTCTATAAGCTATTCATTAAGCATTTTGCTATAGGTTAGGCATTGTGCTAAGCACAGGAGATACAAAGACAATTGAATCAATCTCTGCCCTCAAGGAATTTATATTCTAACTAGGGAATGTGTTATTATCCTCCTCAGAGGGGACTATGTTATTGTTGTGAACTTTGATTTTAATTTGAGCCTAATTTGGAACAAGAGACTACCTCCCAGAATCCAGAAGGGAACTTTTTGGAAAAGGCATCACAAAGATGCCTGCAGAGACCACGCGTTGCACTAAAAGATCTAAAGTGAATTTTGAGATATGATGAATTTGAACTATGGGGGGTTGGATGCATTTATTTTGAATGTATACTCTTATGCCAAAGGGGACTGCCCCCTAATTGACTTTTTGTCAATGCACTTAACATTGGTTTTGTTTTTTCTCTTTTATTAACCTTTATCCCCAAATTATTGTAATTTCCCTTTAGAAATTGCAATATTTACATGCATATATGAATATTTACACATATAATTTTACATATAATCTATTCAATCTAATTTATTAATAACAGTTATCACCCAGGCCTCTACTACCTGAATGCCAGGTATTTAACATTTAACCTCTCTTCTAAGGTCCTCTGATACTCTGATAGGAAGGAAGGAAGGAGGAAGAGAGAGAGAGATAAGGAGGGAGAGAGAGAGAAAGGGGGGGAGGGAGGGAGAGAGGGATAGGGACCAGGGCTGAAACAAGGGTGTTTTGACATTGTCAGTGGTTAATTTTGTTCCCCGGCTATGGATCTACTGCTTCACTTTCATTTGGAGACTTTGCTTTGCTCCTGCCCCTCAACTAAACATTTATGAGACTGAGGTCTCAAGGTTCTCACTAGATAGTAGGTGAGGGAAAGGAGTAAATTGGGGGTGAGGGAGGAAGAAACCTCAAAATGTTACT
Organism: Monodelphis domestica; assembly: GCF_027887165.1. Lineage (NCBI taxonomy): Eukaryota > Metazoa > Chordata > Mammalia > Didelphimorphia > Didelphidae > Monodelphis > Monodelphis domestica. The sequence continues at coordinate 410,199,100 of NC_077230.1, read as the reverse complement.
TGCTGTGGTCTGATTTCCCATCAGCTCTAGCTCTTTAATAACCATCAGCATGAAACTGGTATAAAAAACATTTTGGGGTTTTGTTGCTGTTAATTTTTTTAAAGGTTACATATCTAGCAACAAATTTCATGCAAAATTGCAAGTAAAAAAGTCTGAGTGGGGGGAAGCTTGGAGGCTCAATGGATTGAGAGTCAGGCCTAGAGACAGGAGGTCCTTGGTTCAAACCTTACCTCAGTCATTTCCTAGCTGTGTGATCCTAGGCAAGTCCCTTAACCCCCATCTCCTAGTCTCTATAGCTCTTTTGTCCTGGAACCAAAGCACAGTATTGATTCTAAGAGAAAATGTAAGAGGTATTGTCTTTTTTTAAGTTCAGTGAAGAAAATAATTCCTAAAAATTAGAATCAGAGAAGTGGAATCTAATGACTCCATGAGACATCAAGAAACAATAAAGCAAAGTCAAAAGAAGGTGAAAATAGAGAAACAGCTGGAAGCCACAAAAAAGCAGGATAGACCAAACTGAAAAGGAAAACCAGTCTTTAAAGACCAGAATTAGGCAACTGGAAGCCAATGATCTTGCAAAACAAGAATAAAGCAAAGTCAAAAGACTGACAAAATAGAAGAAAACATAAAATATCTCACTGAGAAGATGATAGATCAGGAAAACAGAGGAAGGAGAGACAATTTGAGAATCATTGGTCTACCTAAAAAAAACAGAAATAAACAGAAATCTTGACATCATATTACAAGAAATCATCCAAGAAAACTGACCTGATGTTCTTGAACAAGGGAGAAAAATAGACATTGAAAGAGTTCATAGAACACCCTCTACACTAAATCCTCAAAAGACAACTCCCAGGAATGTAATTGCCAAATTCAAGAGCTTTCAAGCTAAGGAGAAAATTCTACAAGAAGCCAAAAAGAGACAATTCAGATACCAAGGAGCACCAATCAGGATCACACAAGACCTAGCAGCTTCCACACTAAAGGACCACAAGGCTTGGAACATGATATTCAGAAAGGCAAGAGAATTGGGTCATCAACAAAGGATCACCTATCCATAAAAACTGACTATATACTTCCAGGGGAAAGTATGGGAATTGAACAAAATAGAGGCTTTCCAAGTATTTGTAAAGAAAAAAACAGAACTAAGTGGAAAGTTTGATATCCAAACACAAAGATCAAGAGAAACATGAAAAGGTAAATAAGAAAAAGAGGGAAAGGGGGAAATTTTTCTTATTCAAACTTTCTTCTTTAAGGGCTACAATTAGATCAAAGTATATATATTAATATATGGGGAAAATGTTATTTATAACTCTCAAAAATTATATTCACTGTTATAGTAATTAGAAAAATCACTCACAGGAAGAGATTGGGGTAATAAGTGCTATAAAATGATATACAAAAAAAGAAAAAGGGAGGGGGGAATTGAAGATGGCACCAAGAGATGCTTGAAGAAATAAAATAAATAGGATAATATTTATCACACAAAGATATGCATGGGAAGGAGAGGGGAAGAATACTCTCATAAGAAGTAAAGGAAGAGAGTGCTAATAGGTAATACTTAAACCTTACTCTCAGAGAAATCAATTCTGAGAGGGAAGAGCATCTAGATCCATTGGGGTCTCAAATTCTATCTTATCCTACAGGGAAAGTGAGAAAGGAAAACGGGGGGGGGGGAGAGGGAGTACAAAAAGAGAAGGAAAGAGAGGAGGAGGGAACTTAACAGACCCTAAAAAAAAAAACAAGAAGGGAACAAAAAGGGAGGGGCCAGAAAGGGAAGCATATCAAGGGAGGAGATTAGGGGGATTGATTAGAAGTAAACCACTGGTTTAAAAGGATATAGCAAAAGAAGAAAGGACAGAACTAGGAGAGGATATCAAAATGCTGGGGAATACACAAGTGACAATCATAACTTTAAATGTGAATGGGATGAACTCACCCAGAAAATGAAAACAAATAGGAGAGTGAATTAGAATCCAAAATCCTACCATATGTTGTCTACAAGAAACAAACCTGAGGTGGGTAGACACTCACAAGGTTAGAATTAAAAGTTGCAGCAAAACCTATTGGGCCTCAATAGATAAAAAGAAGGTAGGAGTTGCAATCATGATATCTGACAAAGCCAAAGTAAAAGATATGATTAAAAGGGATAGGGAAGGTAAATACATCCTGATAAAAGGGAGTATAGACAATGAGGAAATATCAGTAATCAACATGTATGCACCAAATGGTATAGGATCCAAATTTCTAAAGGAGAAACTAGTGGAATTGAAGGAGGAAATAGATAGTAAAACTATACTAGTGGGAGACCTGAACCTACCACTATCAAACTTAGATAAATCAAATCAAAAAATAAATAAGAAAGAGGTAAACGATGTGAATGAAATCTTAGAAAAATTAGAGTTAATAGATATATGGAGAAAAATAAATAGGGACAAAAAAGGAATACACCTTCTTTTCAGCAGCACATGGTATATTCACAAAGATTGACCATGTATTAGATCATAAAAACAAGGCAAACAAATGCATAAAAGCAGAAATAATGAATGCGACCTTTTCAGATCATAACACAATAAAAATAATGATCAGTAAGGGTACATGGAGAGTGAAATCAAAAATTAACTGGAAATTAAATAATATGATTCTCCAAAATCAGTTAGTTAGAGAACAAATCATAGAAACAATAATTTCATTGAAGAAAATGATAATTATGAGACATCCTTTCAAAATCTAGGAAGACAATTAGACACTCAAAGTAAGGCAATAGAATTCTTCCTTTCAGGAACAGCAAAGAGGCCAGTGTTGCTGAATCAAAGACAGCCTGGGGAAGGAATGCAAGAAAGGGGGTATGTTTTAGTTGGGACTGGTATGGGGAAGGCTTAAAGGGAAATAGTTTAGTTAATCAGTAAGATCAAAAGCCAAATTGTAAAAGGTTGACACATGAGTAGTCAGTGAGGAAACTGAGGTAATAAAGGCAGATAAATTCCCTCTAGGACTAGAGTTCTAATTTTTTTTGGTGCCAAAGATCACTCTGGTAATTTGGTAAAGCCTTTGGAGCTTTTTTCAGAATAATGTTTTTAAAATACATGTAATAAAATTCATAGAGTTACAAAAGAAACCAATTCTATTGACACAGTTATGTTTTTCAAAAAATTTAAGTTGATGATCCCCAGATTAAGGATCCTGAAATGAAAGAAGAGACAGAGCAGAAGAGCGTAAGGGTCAAGTGAAAGGTTGCTTTTAAGGATGGTTGGAGATTAAAGCATGTTTGCAGAAAGTGGGGAAGGAGTCAGTAGATGAGGAAAGATCAAGGATGAGACAGAGTGGGGGGGATGATCAAAGGGCTAAACTCTGAGGGGACAGGATCAAGAGCACAAAAAGCGGGCCTGACCTTGGAGAAAAGGGTCACCTTCTCCTCAAAAGACAAAAATCAGCATGGAAGAGAGATCTCGGCAAAATAGTTCTGGGAGGCAAGCTGCTACAGGTTTTTAGACAAGAACAGGCAAGGGTCAGGGAATCAAGCACATCAAATCCTTTCTTTCCGCAAAGAATTTAGACTTTTGAAGTTTCAAGATTCCAGACTAATTTTGTGTGTGTGTGTGTGTGTGTGTGTGTGTGCATGCGTGTGTGTGTGTGTGTGTGTGTGTGTGTGTGTATTTTGTTATTCAGTTGTTTTCAGCCATGTCTGGCTCCTCATGACCCCATTTGGGGTTTTCTGGGCAGACCCATTAGACTAGTTTGCCATTTCCTTCTCTAGCTCATTTTTACAGATGAGGAAACTGAGGCAAATAGGACTGTGTGACTTATCCATGGTCACACAGCAGGTAAGTGCCTGAGGCCAAATTTGAACTCAGGAAGATGAGTCTTCCTGACTCCAAGCCCAGCATTCTATCCAATGAATCACCTGGAATATTATTGTGAACTAGGCAAAAACATAGCAAATATGAACACTTCTATATTCAAATAGAGCTTCATAACTACCTACCTATCTTCCAATAATCCAATCAGAGAAATTTTCTATCCCTCTCTCCTCTATTAACAATAGATAATGGTATTTCTGCAGTGCTTCATTAGTTACAAAGCCCTTTCCTTACCTGGGAGCTAAGTAGCTCAGGTGTCACCATTTTATACCTAGGAAAATCCAGCCTCAGAAAAGCAACATAATTGTTCCAAGGTCACCTGATTCCTTAATGTAATAGCCAGGATTCAAATCCATGTCTTCTGTTTTCAAGGTTAAGGCTCTTTAAATCAAGAGGAGCAATGCTGGTAGCCTAACAGTACCAGATCTCAAACTGTACTATAACAGCAATCATCAAAACAGTCTGGTATTGGCTAAGAAATAGAATGGTAGGTCAATGGAGCAGAGTAGATCCATAATATTCAGGGGTAAATGAACCTTAGCAAGCTAGTGTTTGATAAACCCAAAGACCCCAGCTTTTGGAAGAAGAACTCACTCTTTGACAAAAGCTGCTTGGAAAAATGGAAAATGACATGGCAGAAACTAGGCATAGACCAGTATCTCATACCCTATACTAAGATAAGGTCAAAATGGATATATGATATAGATATAAAAAGTGATACTACCACTAAATTAGGGGAACACTAAGTGGCTTACCTGGCAGATCTTTAGAGAAGGGGAACATTTGTGACCAAACAAGAGATAGATAGAATTATAAGATGTAAAATGAATAATTTTGATTATATTAAATTTAAAATCTTTTGTAAAAATGAAACAAATGAATCTTAGAAAGGAAACAACAAACTGGGGGGGGGGGGGATTTTATAACAAACTTCTCAAATGTTTAGAGAACCAAGTCAAATTTATAAGAATATAATCCATTCCCCAATTGATAAATGGTCAAAGGATATAAATAGGCAATTTTCAGATGAAGAAATCAAAATCATCAATAATCATATGAGAAAATGTTCTAAATCTCTCTTGATTATAGAAATGCAAATTAAAGCAACCCTGAAGTACCACCTCATACCTATTAGACTGGACAATATGACAGTAAATGAAAATAGTAAATGTTGGAGAGTATGTGGCAAAATTGGAACACTAATGCATTGTTGGTGAAGTTGTGAACTGATCCAACCATTCTGGAGGGCAATTTGGAACTATGCCCAAAGGGCTATAAAACTGTGCATACCTTTGATCAAGTAATATCAGTACTGGGTCTGTATCCCAAAGAAATAATTAAAAGGGGTAGGACTACTTGTACAAAAATATTTATAGCTGCTCTTTTTGTAGCAGCAAAGAATTGAAAATTATGGGGATGTCCATCAATTGGGGAATGGCTGAACAAATTGTGGTATATGTTGATGATGGAATATCATTGTGCTATAAGAAATGAGAAGCAGGATGGTTTCAGACACTAAGGTCTGGTGTTGGGGTAAACTACCTAATATTTTTTAATGTTGTTTAGTTGTTTCAGTCATGTCTGGTTCTTCGTGACCCCATTTGGGATTTTACAATTAATTTGGCAGATGAGGAAACTGAGGCCAACAGGATAAAGAGACTTACCCAGGAACACACAGCTAGTGTCTGAGGCCAGATTTGAACTCAGAAAAATAAGCCTTTCTGACTCTAGGCAATGGTGCTCTATGCTCTACAGTGCCACCTACCAGCTCTTACCTAATAATTACAGCCGTCTCAGAGCAGAAGGGGCTGCCTCCATAGGTGATGAGCCTTTCCCCTTCTTAGAGGTCTAACAAAGGCTGGATGATCACTTGAATAGGGGGAGGAAATCTTTTTCAAGCATGGATTGGCATTCCAGAGAGCAATTTGGAACTATACCCAAAAGGCTATAAAAGTATGCATCGCCTTTGAGCCAGCAATTCAACTACTAGGTCTATATTCCAAAGAGATTTATTTTAAGGAGAAAAGGACCTATTTGTACAAAAATATTGCTAGCAGCTCTTCTTGAGGTGGCAAAAAAATTAGAAACTAAGAAAAGGTCCATTAAAAGGGCAATAGTTGAACAAACTATGGTAGATGATTGTGATGGAATACGATTGTGCTATAAGAAATGACAAGCAGGATGTTTCAGAAAAACCTGGGAAGACTTACATGGACTGATGCAGAGCAATATAAGCAGAACCAGGAGATCATTGTACACAGTAACAGCAATAATGTATGATGATCAACTGGAATGATTTAGCTACTCTCAGCAAAACAATGATCTTATGATAAAAAATCCAGACCCCTCCAGAGGAAGAACAGATGGAAGCCTGAATGGAAATCAAAGCATACTTTTTTCCTTTTCTTTATTTTTCTTGGGATCTTTTTTTAGTCTCTGTTTTCTTTCACAATATGATTAATTTGGAATATGTTTTGTATAACTACACTGTGTAATTTCTATCAAATTGCTTGCCTTCTCCAGGAGGGAAGGAGGAAAAGAATTTGAAACCCAACTGTTCAAAAAAATTAATGTCAAAAATTGTTTTTACATATAATTGGGGAGAAAATGAAAAAGGAAATAAAATGAGTTGGACTTGATAAGGGCCAGGGTTCCTCGTCCAGATGTACCTGATTGGACCGCTGAACCTGAAGTCAGGAAGACCAGAAGTAGAATCCTGCCTCTGTCTCTGATATTATGCATTTTAAAAAGTGATTCTGTGGGGCAGCTGGGTGGATAAGTGGATTGAGAGCCAGACCTAGAGACAGGAAGTCCTGGGTTCAGATCTGGCCTCAGACACTTCCTAGCAGTGTGACCCTGGGCAAGTCACTTAACCCCAATTGCCACTCTTCTGCCTTAGAACCAATACAAGCATTGATTCTAAGACAGAAGACATGGGCTTAAAAAAGACAAAATAAAAACATGATTCTGAGAAGGGTTCCATAGGTCTGAGGGTCATCTCTCTAGGGCTGAACACACAGTAGCAGTGTCCAGGATGGGCTAAGCAACTCTCTAGGTGGACTGTCTTTCTCCAAGGTTCTGTGTGTTAGGAGTTCGGGATTAACTGTAGGAGCTAAACTTCTTGAGGCAGCTAAGTGGTACAGTGTATATCCTCTTGAATTTAGGGTCAAAGACGCAAGAGTTTGAATCTGGCCTCTGATATTTCCTAGCATGCTAATATCATCCTGGGTTAGTCATTTGACCTCCTACAGCCTCAGCTTCCATATTTTTAAAATGAGAATAATAATAGCACCCACCTGGCATATAGTGCTTTAAAATTTATACATGCATTCTCTCTCATTTGCATACTAATGAGGTACAAATGAGAGAGAATGCACGTGCAAACTTTAAAGCACTATATAAATGTTAGCTGTTATTGCTTATCATTGGGCAGCTAGGTGGTACAGTGGATAGAATGCTAGGGCTGGAGTCAGAAAGGCATCTTCTTGAATTCAAATCTGACCTCAGACATTAACTAGCTGTGTGACCCTGGGCAAGTCACTTAACCCCGTTTGCCTCAGTTTCTTCTTCTATAAATGAGCTGGAGAGGGAAATGGCAAATGTCTCCAGTATCTTTGCCAAGAAATCCCTGAACGGGGTCACAGAAAGTTGGGCACAACAAAATAATAGCACTATATAAATGTTAGCTGTTGTTTTTATTTATCATTGAATCCTGATGAATGTAAGAGTTGAAAGGGACCTTGTAGGCCTCAGAGTCCAAATCAATCCTTCATTTTATAGATGGAGAAACTGAGGCACAGACAGGTTAAGTCACAGGAGTTAAGTCCTAGCCAAAGTCAGAGGTAGGAAGGCCTTTGATGCTTCCCTTTTGAGGAGGAAGTTCTGGAAAGCATGGGGGAATCTAAAAGCACCAAATCACAAATGGAGCTCAGGACAGTCCCAGAACTCTGCACACCCTGCTCTCTCTCTCCTTGGGTCACAGTAAGAGAAACATGAGCCTTCTCTTTCTTTCTCTTTCTCTAGTTATGTGGAAGGATGCTCTGTACCGTTTCCACCCAAGGCCTGACAAGTCTTCTCTAGATCTTAGAACCAATTTGGAGGCCAATCCCAGATTTGGGAACTAGGTGGATCCTTAGCTTCCAAAGGAAAAACAAAAGGCACAAATGTTTTAAATTAGCAGGAGAGAAAGGGTTCCCCACCTCTGGGCAAAATTCCAATCAGAGCTTCTGCTACTCTGAAGAAGGATCTCAAAGGATTCTCTGCAATAGACCAGAGAAAAAACCAACCATTCTATGCTCTTTGCCCTCCGCTCCATGTGGCAGAATCCCTAGCTACCTTCAAGGGGCCACTGGTGGACTACATGAGGTCTTTTATGACACCTCCAGTCCCTTAACATCTGAACCTCAGTTTCCTCATCTGTAAAATAACTACTTCAAAAGTCATGATCAAAGAAAGAGCCTAGATATATCCCAAGACGTCATAAAGGAGAACGACCTCAATATGCTAGAACCAGAGGGGAAAAGAGAAAAGAAATCACTGATCATCTAAAAGGGATCCCCAAATAAGAGTGGACACCATCTCCATGTTTCTTGTGCATCTGCAGTATTGAGCGAAGAGCTTGAAGGCACATAGTGCTCAGCAAATTCATTATTCATTCAAGAGAACAATGTTACTGAAATCAAGAAGAGAGACGACATCCAGGAGTGGGTTGGTCAGTCATGTTTTGAAAGTTGAAGAAATATCAAGGAGAATGGGGCTCTCCCTTCCTTAATTCATGGACCACAGCACACTGGGCCCTTCTCTCCTCTACTATCTCCCAAAGTCTGGCCAAAGGTCATGTGTCCTGCTTCCATGAAACTCCCTATCCATCTCGTCCTCTGCCCTCCCCTTCTTTAGCCTTCAATCTTTCCCAACATCAAGGACAGTTCCAATAAGTCCCATCTTCTCGCTCTGTGGCCAAAGGACCAAAGTTTTGGCTTCCATATTTGACCTTCCAATGAACGGTCAGAGTTAATTTCTTTAAATATTATATAATAATTACTGTGTAATTGGAAGTCTTGTGCCTTTGAACTACATTTCCCAGGAGCCCACTGACTTCCTGTCATTACAGGCTGATGTAGAGAGGGGGATATACTGGGTGGGGTTCTTGGTCTTGGTCTTTTTGCTTCCTTCAGCGACTGTGGTGGAGCATGGAGATTTTTGAAAAGGTAGATTAGTCATGGGCATGTGATTTTATTTTATTACCTTTTTATTCCTTTATCTCAAGTGATTATTAATAAATCTCTTAAAATATAAATTTGAAATTACTGTATGTTCATTTTAATTTTTACATTACTCATCAATGAACTTGTTCTCTCCTCATCTTTGGTAAAATCCAATGTCCCTGAGGACAGTTTATTTCCATTTTTGTCTTTGAGTCTATCACCAAGCACATAGTAGGTACTTAATAAATACTTTCTGTATTGAATTTGTATTTTCCCCCACTGAGAATACTTCTTGCTGCTAATGCTGATCCCAACATAGAAAGAGTACTATGAACTTTCTATGAGTTTTGGAGGAGAAGAATGAATAAACAGAAAACAGAGAAAACCCAGAGCCAAGAAAACTGGAAAGGACCCAAAGCTAATTTGATTCTCTCAAACTGCCTTGGTCCCAAGACCCTTGTTTGGAATAGAACATATCCTAAAACACTGTTACTGCAGCAGGGACCCTTGGACAGAACCTATAAGTCCCAACAGCCCATGGAAGCTCAGAGGGCTCAGGAAATGGCTATGGAGTCGCTGAGTCCTTCATCTTCCCCAAGGATGATGCTTCAGTCTGCATGGAAGCCCTTTTCTCCTTCCTGCCTGATTCCCTCAGAAGCTGGGAATGCTCACAGTCATCATCACTAAGCTGACTGTAGGTTCCATAGCTCATCTCCACCCAGTTTCTATTAAGGTTCTCCCAGAAAAGATTTAAAGGAATTTATGCCAAGTGAAGGAAGCAGAACCAGGAAAAACAGTTACATGATAACCGCCATAATGGAAAAAAGAGAACATTGAGAGACTCCCAAATTCTGATTAATGTAATGGCACAAATGACTCCGAAAGATGGGACACTTTCCTCCTCTTGGTAGAGATGGTGTTGAGTTGGTTTAGTAACATCCAACTCTTGGTGACCCTATTTAGGGTTGGTTTCCTTGGCAAAGATACTGGAGTGGCTCGCCATTTCCTTCTCCAACTCATTTCACAGATGAAGAAATTGGGGCAAATAGAATAAACTGACTCATCTAGGGTCACACAGCTAGTAAGTATCTGAGCCTGAATTTGAACATCAGAAAATGAGTCTTCCTGACTCTGGGCACCATATCTAATGTACTACCTAAGGGACAACATGGTGTACAAGTTGGGTTTGAATTATGGCTTTTCATTTGCCATCCAATGACCTTGGGAGAGTAACTTCCCCTCTCAGGGTTAAGTTTCTTCCTTTGTAAAACAAAAATGTTGGACCTCTAAGGCCTCTTTGATTCTATTAACCCAGCTCGGACTCCATTTCCTCATCAGTAAAGCAGAAATAAACAGCTGGCCATCTCCTCCAGTCCCCTCTGAGAGTTCCTTCTCAGCTTTCCTGTAGGTATCATGAATCTAACTAGCCTCATATCTGTTGCCTCCTCCATTAAAATGTAAGCTTCTCAAGGGCAGGGCATTTCTATGCCAATACATAGCACCTAGTGCAATGCTTTGCAGAGTGGAGACTTTAAAGATGCTTATTAAACTGAACTCCCTTCTAACTTCTTTGGAATCGGGAAGACTCATTTTCCTGAGTTCAAATTCAGCCCCAGACACTTCTTAGTTGTATAACCCTGAGCAAACCACTTCACCCTGTTTGTCTCAGTTTCCTCCTCTGTAAAATGAGCTGGAGAAGGAAATGGCAAACTACTCCAGTATCTTTGCCTAGAAAACCCCAAATGGGGTCATGAAAAGTCAGACACAGCAGATTTACCTCAGTTTCCTCATCTGTAAAATGAGATGGAGAAGGAAATGGCAGACTACTCCAGTATCTTTGCCTAGAAAACCCCAAATGGGTTCATGAAAAGTCAGACACAGCAGGTTTACCTCAGTTTCCTCATCTGTAAAATGAGATGGAGAAGGAAATGGCAAACTATTCTGGTATCTTTGCCTAGAAAACCCCAAATGGGGTCATGAAAAGTCAGACATAGCAGATTTACCTCAGTTTCCTCATTTGTAAAATGAGCTGGAGAGCAGCTAGATGGCTCAGTGGACTGAGAGTCAGGCTTAGAGACAGGGAGACCTGGGTTCAAATGTGGCCTCAGACACTCCCTAGCTGTGTGACCCTGGGAAAGTCACTTAACACCAATGGCCTAGCCCTTACCACATTTCTACCTTCAAAGCAGTACTTAGTGTGCATTCTAAGAAAGAAGGTAAAGAATTCCAGTGCTTTAGACTGGCACACAGAAGAAGAAATGCTAGCATGCACCAAGTACTCTGCGAACATGGAAAGGCCTCATGGATGTAAGCTATGATCACTATTCTGTGGGAGCCTAAGAAGCTTTGCTCACGTGGTCCAAGTTTCTTGTCTCCAGGCCAGAAGGAGCCCCTGGCTGCTCTCGCCCTTCCCCCCAACTTTTAAGGGGGAAGACAGAGAAACGTGGACCGACTTTCTTCCCTGGCAATGTGTAAGGAAGCTTTCGGCATCTCAGAAGTCCAGCTCGAACAGCTTTTCCCATTGGGGGATTGGAGGGATGTGGCAGAGGGGGAAACTGGGAGTGAGAGGGGAACCGGACTGCTCCACACTGACCAGTCTAAGTGGGTCCTTGTGGGGAGAGAGCAATCAAAGTGTCTCTAGCATCTTTTAAAGAGGAAGTGCAAACCCGCTGGTATGTCCAGGCCTTTCTGTTCTATACAGTCCAATCCTGCTTTTCATTTGGGGGTCGGGGGGAGAACTATAAAGTGAACGGAATGTGATCTGAAGGCGAATTCTTCCCAGCTCTCAGAACATCTGGTCCCCCAGAGCCAAGCTTAGCTCATAGCTGGACTCAGAGTCTTCACGAACCTAGAGGCAAGGTAAACTAGGGAGACTCCCCCAAAGAGGCAGCAATTACCAAGCAGCTGGGCTTCCTGAGCCCCCAAAGACCTCCTTTCCACCTGTGGGAGAGGGAGACAGACAGACATACAGAGGGGGGGGAGAGAGACAGACAGAGACAGAAACAGAGACAAAGGGACAGAGACAGGAGAGAGAGAGGGGGGGGAGGGAGGGAGGGAGGGAGGGAGACAGAGGGAGACAGAGGGAGAGAGAGAGGGAGGGAGGGAGGGAGGGAGACAGAGGGAGGGAGACAGAGGGAGAGAGAGAGGGAGGGAGGTAGGGAGGGAGACAGAGGGAGAGACAGAGACAGGAGAGAGAGAGACAGAGAGAGAGAGAGACAGAGAGAGAGACAGAGAGAGAAACAAAAACAGGCAAAGATAGAGAAAGAGACAGAGAGAGAAGGAAGAAGAGAGATAGAGACAGAGAGAGGGAGGCAGAGAGAGAAAGAGAGAGACAAAGACAGATAAAGATAGAGAAAGAGACAGAGAGGAGAGACAAAGACAGAGAGAGGAGGGAGAGAGGGGGAGAGAGAGGGAGAGGGAGGGAGAGAGGGAGAGAGACAGAGACAAAGGAAGAGGGAAAGAGGGAGGCAGAGAAAGAGAGAAACAAAGACAAAGATAAGACAGAGGAAAGACAGAGACAGAGAGAGAAGGAGGGAGAGGCAGAGAGAGGGAAAGGGAGGGAGGGAGGCAGAGAGAGACAAAGACAAAGATAGAGAAAGAGAGAGACAGAGCCAAATACAAAGACAGACAGGAGAGAAAAAGAAAGCGAGAAGACGGAAGGAGAGAGGGGGGAGGGAGAGAGAGGGACAGAGGGAGAGAGGGACAGAGGGAGAGAGGAACAGAGGGAAAGAGAATAGGAATGTGGAGCTGAGAAGGACAAGAGTCCAGCTTCCTCACTGGATGAAAACATGAGGTCTGGAAGAGGGAGGGTAAAGTCAGAGAAAGGCCTGGCAAGTAGCCAACGTCAGCACTGGTGTAGTAGAGGAGAAAGAGCCCTGGAGGAGGAGGGGTTAAGTTGGAATCCAAAGCTTTGCTACTTAATGATGGAGGGTTTGGGGCAGCACCTTAACTTCTGGATCTCAGTTTCCTCATCAGTCCGGCTAATACTTACGTAATGCTTTAAGGCTTGCAGAGCCCTTTAAACTCAAAACGCAGCTGATCCTCACAATAAACTTTGTAAAGCAGATGCCTGGATTAGCCCTGGTTTTTGGTTGTTTTTCTGAAGCTCAAGGAAGTTGTGGCTTGCCTGGAGTCACACAATTAATAAATGTTAGCAAGGAGGGCTAAGTGGCCCAGTGGCTAGAGAGCCAGGCCTGGAGATGGTAGGTCTTAGGTCCAAATCAGGCTTTGGACCCATCCTAGCCGTATGACCCTGAGCATGTCACTTTCTATCCTCAATTGCCTGGCCCTTAAAACTCTTCGGCCTTAGAACTGATATTGAATATCAATTCTAAAATAGAAGGTTCCCCCAAAATGCAAGTATTAGAAGCAGAATTTGGACCCAGGTCTCTCTTGACTCCCAAGCACCACTTGGCTATGCTAGACTGAATGGAATGATCTCTAAGACTCCCTTCTAATATTAAATTCCATGGACAGAAGAGCTCATTCAAATCTTGCTTCTGCTACTTAAAACCTATATGAATTGGGATAGATGCTTAACCTTGCTGGACCTCAGTTTCCTCATCTGTAAAATAAGGGAGTGGGACCAGACAGTTTCTAAGGTCCCTTCTTGCTCCAGCCCCGTGACCCTCTGATTTTAGGAAGGCAATGAATTCAACAAAGATTTAACAGATCCACCACCACATAGAGGTCACTAGGTGGCATTTGGAGTTTTTGTTACTTACTGATTATCCATGGCATTAGTGTGTCTCACTCCCTTTGAAACAGTTTCACAGAGACCAAGGCACTAGCATTAACACAGTTTTTGTTCATGAGCACGGAGTAGGACCACTGATAATAGGAATGATCGTGCCAACACGGTACAGTAGGTTTGAAGCGAAGGGACCTGGATTCAAATCCTGCCTCTATTGCTTATTCCCTGTGCAACCCTGGGAAAGCCATTTAAACTCTTTGGGCTTGACATGCCACCTAATCAAACCAGCCTATTTTACTAAGGTTCATTCTGTCTCTGAATCAATCATCTTATGGCATAGCCTGACGGCAAAGCCCAACAGGAAGGGAACAGCTCAAAAGAGAATGTGACTTTCCAAATCCAGTAAGACTGGGAGATGGGAATGGACAGGGACATGCCTGGGGAGAAGGAAGAGAGGGAAAGGAGCTTGAGAAGCACCAGAGACAGAGGCATGAAAGAGCTTTTACAGTGGAGAGCACGATGGTGGCAGGCAATGCTTAAACCTCAGTCTCCCTGGAACTTGCTCAAAGAAGGAAAAACATAATAAACTCCAGCTTCAGATAGACCAGCTGTGTGTCTGTGTGACTCTGGGCAAGTTGCTTCAATTCTTTCAGACTCAGTTTACTTATCTATAAACTGACGATACCTCTAATATCTACTTTCTAAGGCTAGGAAGGCTAAGGAAAGGAGAAAGAAAAAGAATGAAAGAAAGGGAAAATGAAGGAAGGGAGAGAGGAAAATAAGCAAAGACTCTTGGTTCCTTCTTTCCTTTATTTAATAAACATTTATTAAGCACCTACTATGTGCCAGGCACAATGGTAATGGATAACATTATGAGGATAAAAATCAGACCAGGTATGTGGAGTAATAAGGGCATGGTGATGGAGGAAATAGAGTGCTGATCTTGGAGTCAGGAAGATCAGAGTTCAAGTTCTGCTTCTCTCCCAAAATAGCAGCATGACCCTGGGTAAATCAACTAAATTTTCAATAGGGGAGGAAGGAAGGGAGGAAGGAAGGAAGGAAGGAAGGAAGGAAGGAAGGAAGGAAGGAAGGAAGGAAGGAAGGAAGGAAGGAAGGAAGGAAGGAAGGAAGGAAGGAAGGAAGGAAGGAAGGAAGGAAGGAAGGAAGGAAGGAAGGAAGGAAGGAAGGAAGGAAACAAAAATAAAAGGAAAGAAACAAGAAGGAAAAGAAAAAAGAAAAAGAATGAAAGAAAAAGGGAAAATGAAGGGAGAGAGGAAAATAAAAGACTCTTAGTTTCTTCTTTTCTTTATTTAATAAACATTTATTAAGCACCTACTATGTGCCAGGCACAATACTAATGGATAACATTATTTTTATTGAGGGCCCCATCAAGAGTAGGTGAAAACCCATCCTCCCATTAAAGAGGAGGGGACTGTGGGTATGGAATACTACATACACAGTCTGACATGGAAAGATTGTTTCATTTACCTGTTTTTCATTGTTACAAAGGATACACCTAAAATAATAGCAATATAAAGGCGGTGTTTAAAAATCAGTAGCATTTCCACAAAAACACAAGGTGGGAGCAACCACATAGCATCAGCTTCAACGCTTCCAAACCTCGAATTGAAGCCTCTCCTGACACATGGTAGCTAAGTGAACATGGACCAGACACTTCATCTTTCCTTGGCCCCAAGCCTCCTACTACAACTACCATTTGCTAAGCAGTCACAAGCCTGCAGCAGTGGAGGGTTTTCCTCATTGGTAGCCCCTCATCCCAATGAAATCATAAATTTGATCCAAAATCTGTGTTGTGATGCAAATCCCTATGGTCAGAGGCTCTGGAAAAAGCTGAAGGTACGATCATTATGGTCCTGGTGATTTTGAAAAATAGACCTGCATGATCTCTGTATTGTATGATAATACACATACCGCCCATCTCATATGATCTGCTATCTTAGGGAGCGGAGAGGGAGCATGAATTGTAAAATGTCAGAAAAAGAAGATCATTTCCAGGGGATCGAATACTATTGTGCTATATAACATGATGAACAGGAGGATTTCAGAACTGATGCAGAGTGAAATAAGCAGAACTAGGAAAACACTGTACACAGTAACAGCAATATTGTGGCGTGATCAAATGTGATAGACGTTGCTACTCTCCGCAATGCAATGATCCAGGACAATTCTAAGGGACTTATGAAAAAGAATTCTCTCCACCTCCAGAGAAAGAACTGCTGGAGTCAGAATGCAAAGGAAAGCATCTGATTTTTCACTTGTTTATTTGGGTTTATGTTTGGGGGCTTGGGTTTTAGAAGATCCCTCACAAAAATGAATAATATGGAAATGTGTTTTGCATGATAATACATGTATAACCTAGACTGAATGGCGAGGCAGGAGGGAAGAAGGGAGAGAAACATCAGGGATCATAAACTTCAGAAAACTTCTGTGGAATTTTAATAAATTTTTTTAATCGTATTGACATGTAAAGAAGTTTTTAAATAAAATAAAAATTTAAAAATCAAGTGATAATAATGCCGTGTGAGATTGCCAAGGCTCCTTCTGACGATGCCTGATCTGGCCCCCATTGTTAGTGCTCTCTTTGTGGAGTCCATATAACATCAGATTGTGCAAAAAACACTTGCTAAGTGTTGGGTGGTTGAAAGTAACTAAGCTGTAACAGCAATTGTGTACAATATTCAACGGTGAAAGGCTTCGCTCTTCTCAGCAAGGCAATGATACAAGCCAATTCTGAAGGACTCGAGATGAGATGCTAGCCATCTCTAGAGAAAGAGCCGGACAAAGTCTGAGCAGAGATCGAAGCATGATTTTTTTACTCCTTTATTATTTGGGGGAGGGGGCTGGCCTGAATTTTATTTTACTATATGACAACTATCAAAAAGTTTTGCACAGATGAACACATATAATCTATATCAAAATGCTTGTCTTCTCAAGGAACAAGGAGGGCAGGGAAGACACAGAGAAACTGAAACCTAAAATGTTTAAAGACAAATGTTTAAAATTTTTGTTTGCGTGTAATTGAAAAAAATTAAATGGAAATAAATAAGGTAAAAATCATCTGACATCACCCAACTCCCCTGCCTCCACTACCAGGGTCCTCCCCTGGGTTAATCAGGTCCCAGGAGTTGTTCAGGGACCAAGAAGGAGGAAAGGCTGCTGTCTAAGGCAGAGCTCCATCTTCCTGAGAAGCCTCATAACCATGGAAACCTAAAGCCGGTCAAGGACTTCATTGTCCACAGATGCTTTTCTGGTTGGCTCCAGAGGTAGGAATCCCAGGCTGAGCACTGACTCAGTAAATGGATGGACATAGGGGCCCGGAGAAAAGGACACTCATTCTACCTCTGGCAGCAAAGATCCACTTGATGGGCCAGCCTGGAACTTGGAAAGATCCCTAGATTTGGAGTCCCAGGCACTGGGTTTGAATTCTATTTCTAGTCCTTCCTCCCTTTACCCTTGGCCAAGTTTATTCATCTGAAAAATGGGTGTAAGTTGATTAATGGCCTCTGAGGTCCATGAGGAATAGAGACAGAAGGATGGAGTGAAGAGCTCTAGCCCTGAAGTCAGGATGACTTGGGTTTGAATTCTACCCTTGATACTATCTTGAAAGCAAAAGCTATTTAACATCCCAGGAGTTTCTGTTTCTAAGTAAATTGGAGGACCAGGAAGAGGACCCAGGTGAAAACCTAAGCCAGGCCAAGGAAAAGCAGGAAGCTGGGAGGGAAAGTCCGGAGCTCTTTCTCCTTGAGTTGGGAGCAAGAAAAGAGCAGCACCTGAGACTCTCTGAGGTGCCAGATCTCATCCTTTTCCCCTCAGCAGTGAAAAGCTCTGGGCTGTGTCTGTTTCATTGAACTCAGTTCAAATAAAAACATATTCAGGGGCTGCTGGATAGAGACTGGCCTCGATGCTTGAGAGAAGAAAGCAAAGACAAAGCAGCCCCACCTCTGCAGCACTCTTCAAGGATCAGAACATTCACCCAGAGAAGTTCAAGGTGATCTGAGCAGGGGGAGGGACAGGAAGGACCAGCCCTGGGCAGGTACAAGGGGAAAAGTAGGGGAGACTATGCTATGTCATGGGGTATGAGTTCAGATCCTGACTATGCCACTTAATACCTGTCTGACCTTAGGGAAGTCACTTAACCTTGATTACACTCAGATCCCTTCTACTATGAATTCTGTTTCCTATTTAACATCATGATTAGAAGAATCAGGAAGGCTTTGTAAAGGAAGTGAGACCTGAACCAAGCCTTTAAAAAAGAAGGAAGGAAGGGAGGGAGGAAGGAAGGAAGGAAGGAAGGGAGGGAGGGAGGGAGGGAGGAAGGGAGGGAGGAAGACAGGAAGGGAGCAAGGGAGCAAGGGAGGAAGGGAGGGAGCAAGGGAGCAAGGGAGCAAGGAAGGAAGGAAGGAAGGGAGGGAGGGAGGGAGGAAGGGAGGGAGGAAGACAGGAAGGGAGCAAGGGAGGAAGGAAGGAAGGAAGGAAGGAAGGAAGGAAGGAAGGAAGGGAAGGAAGGAAGGAAGGAAGGAAGGAAGGAAGGAAGGAAGGAAGGAAGTTATTTCTCTAGTCCAGGCAAGAGGTGCTGAGGGCCTGCATTACTTAGAGTATTCCCTGAAGTCTAACAGGAATGGAAATCTTACAGACCTCCCCATTTAGGGAGTATTTCAACACCCTCTGTATTACAAGACCTGGCCGTGCAAGGCACCTGGGAGAGATGGTTAGAGCAAATTACACAAGAACACACAGCATACATTTCCTGCCTTCGTGGTCTAATTGTACAGGTAGCATGGCTGTTAGACAGTTTTCTAGACTTGTAGTTCTCTTTTGAGGCCTGAGTTCATCTCTGTGTAACCTTGGACAAAACACATGACCTCTATGAACCTCAGTTTTCATCATCTGTAAAATGGGTCTAATAGCACTTGCATGACCTACCCATCAAGGCCATTGGGAGAAAAATGTTTTGTCAGATTAAAGTATCACAGACGTGAGTGACAATGAGGATGAGGATGAGTCCACACATTAAAAAAATTAGAATATAGACAAGAGCCAGAGATTGACTGGGACAGACAAAGCCAGGGGAGAGGCCCTTGTGAAGGGAGGACAGAAAGCTTCATGGAGGAGGTGAGGCTTGACCTGGCCCTGGAAGGAGCCAAAGACTTTCCATGGGCCAGGGTGGAGGGAGACGTGGTGGCAGGGAGGCAGTAGAGGCAGCAGCAGTGGCAGGTGTCAGGAGGAACTGAACTCTTCCAGTGTCAAAAGCCCCTGAAGTCCATCAGCTGCCCATTCAGACTGATCCTTCTCAGGCTCCTGAGAGCAGGCAGTTCCTAACCTGGGTCTGTCATCTTCATTTTTTAAATGGTTTTGATAGCTACATTTTACCACAGTTTGTTTTCTTTGTAGCCTTTTACTTTTAATTCTATACTTGTTCTTTATTTATAACTACCTGGCTGCCCCCACCACCAAATGCATTTATATAGATGGGTTTCTTTTTATTTTTAAAGAAGGATCACACAAATGGGCAGCTGAGGTGTCTCAAAAGAGAGCCAGGCCTAGAGACAGGAGATCTTGGGTTCAAATCTAGACTCAAACACTTCCTAGCCGTGTGACCCTGGGTAAGTCACTTAACCCCTATTGCCTAGCCCTTATTGTTCTGCCTTGGAACCAGTATACAGTATTTATTCTAAGATAACAAGTAAAGGAGGAGGAGGAGGAAAATAAGGGAGAGGGGGAGGGGGAGGAAGAGAGGATGCCAAGAAAGTCCAGAAAGCAGAGTATATGATATCAATTTGAGTAAAGATCGACAGAGAAAGAGAGCAGAGTGCTATTAGGATGAGACTAGTCAGCAGACCACTGGAACAGGAGGAAGAAATAGATGAGGTGTTAGAGAAATAGTTCACGTCTGGACGCATGCCAGAGCCTTAATGCCATTGCCATCTGTTAGAGCTTTCTCAGGGCCAAAAGCCAAACAGCTAATAAACTCCTGGTCTGCCTTAATGGCAGTTTTGTCCTTCAAAAGGACCAGCAAGGAGGAACTGGTTACTGATGCAGAAATGATGGAAACCATATACATCCAAACATTTATCAGCCCTTTTTGTGGAATCCAAGAAACTGGAAATAAAGGATACAGCCATCATTTGGGGAATGACTAAGCAAACTGGGATGCATAAAGGCAATGGAAAATTATTGTCCTGTAAGAAATGATAGATAAAAGAAGCACGAGAAACCTTGTGAATTCATGAAGCCAGGTGGCATCAGGGGTCAAGCGCTGGATCTGGAATCAGGAAGATTTGAGTACAAATCCAGCCTCAGACACTGACTATCTCTGTGAGCCTGGTCAAGTAACTTAATCTGTTTGCCTCAGTTTCCTCAACTATAAAATGGGTGTAATGAATACTAACACCTACTTACCAAGGTAGTTGTGAGGATCAAATGAGAGAGGCTCTATATAAATGCTTATTCCCATGCAAAGTGCAGTATGTGGGTCCAGGAATCCAACATGCACAATAATCGCGATTTTGTGAAAGAAAGAACAAAAACAAAACAGATGCTATACTGTGCCAAATCTTTCTCTTTGGCCAGAAGGGAGAAGATGGGTACAAAACTTAGTATGTCCTGCTCAATTCAGTTGTTTTGTGGTTTTTCAGTCTTTTCTCAGTTATATCCCTCTCTTCATAGCCCCTATTAGGGATTTTCTTGGCAGAGAAAACTGGAACGGTTTGCCATTCCTTCTCCAACTCATTTGGCAGATGAGGGAAACGGAGGCAAACAGGTGTTAAGTGACTTGTTCAGGATCTCACAGCCAGAAAGTGTCAGAGGACAGAGTTTTAACTCAGGTCTTCCAAACCCCAGGTTCATCATTCATTCTATCCCCTGTGCCACATAGCTGCCCTCAACTGGTTTTATTGGACTGCATTTCCTACCCCCCACCTCTCTCTTTTCTTTATTGATTGCCACAAGCGAAGGATTTCTGAAGAAAAGAAAGAGGAGGGCCATATTTGGACATAAAAATGAACCAATACATAGTATTGATTCCAAGATGGAAGGGAAGGGTTTAAAAAAAATAGAAAGAGAGAGATGGGAGAGAGAGGAGGGAGGGAGAAGGGGAGGGAGAAAGGGGGGAGAGCAAGGGAGATGGGGGGAGAGCAAGGAAGGAAGGAAGAAAGAAAGGAAGGGAGGGAGGGAGGGAGGGAAGGAGGAAGGAAGGAAGGAAGGAAGCAAGGAAGCAAGGAAGCAAGGAAGCGAGGGAGGAAGCGAGGGAGGGAGGGAGGGAGGGAGGGGAGGGAGGGAGGGGAGGGAGGGAGGAGGGAGGAAGGAAGGAAGGAAGGAAGAAGGAAGGAAGGAAGGAAGGAAGGAAGGAAGGAAGGAAGGAAGGAAGGAAGGAAGGAAGGAAGGAAGGAAGGAGGAAGGAAGGAAGGAAGGAAGGAAGGAAGGAAGGAAGGACCATATGAGGAGAGGTAGCAACACTAGCTTAGAAATGTGGATGGAGAGGGAGAAGAAAGCTGGACACAGTCTGACCGCAGATAAACTGCTCAATTCAAAGAAGAAAGGCAAGATATTACCAAGTATGTGACTATGATCAAGGCAAAGTGGAGTATAACAGAAATCAATTTGACTTTGGAGTCACAAGACCCAGGTTCAAAATCCTATCCCTGCCACTTACTACCTCTGATTTGGGGCAAGTCATTAGCCACCCTGGGTTTTGTCACCTACAAACTGATGGTGGGGTGGGATTAGGTGACCTCTGTGGTTCCTGTTGGTTTTCTCCTAACTCTATGATACAATGACTCCTTGAGCAGAAGGCTTGTGTGGGGGATGGGAGATTACAAAAACAAGTGGGAAAGTTGGTCAACAAAAGGTGTCTTCGAGAAGACATTTACCTCCAATTTCCAAAAGAATCTCTTTCCACGGGGGAGCTTCAGTGGCATTCCAAGTAAACGCACCCTACTTGGGAGGACAGAAAGGAAGTGTTTCTGGGAGAGACAGACCCATCGTGAACATCTGGAGCAGGAAGTAGGCTCCAACAGAGACCCAAAGGAGTTAAATCCCTCAGAGGAGTGCAGCCAAAGCTTCGGGGCTCTGTTTTCCAGAAAAGATGAGAAGTGACTCATCTGGAAACCTGGGGCTCCGAGCTTCAGGCTAATATCATTTCAAAACTGCGAGACTGTATAACTCTCCTTCTGAAACTTCTGACACAAACCTGCTACTAACCGTGATACTAAGCAAGTGGGCTTTCTCCTCAATCTCTATTCCCTCAACAGCCCCTACCTCAGAGGATCACTGAGAATCCAATGATATATGGAAAGCACTTTGCAGACCTCAAAGGGCCATATTTATCTCACCTCTGCTCCCCTTGCCCTAAACTGCCAGACAATGGCAGCTTACAACAGACACATGGCAGTGGGAGACAGTCCCTAACTGCCTTCTTCTGCCTGTTTCCCTTTATGAGGCCAGCTCTGTGACCAGTGATCTTAAGAAATGAACGCTTTCCAGATGTGGCATTAACTTCCTTGACAAGAATCTTCAAGGAGGGCAACTGGGTGACTCAGTAGTTTGAGAGTCAGTCCTAGAAATGGGAAGTCTTGGGTTCCTAGCTGTGTGACCCCTGGGCAAGTCACTTCATCACCCATTACCTAGCCCTTACTACTCTTCTGCCCTAGAACCAACATAGTGTTGATAATAGAATTAATTCTAAGGTAGAAGGTAAGGGTGTTAAACAAAAAGGCTCTATGAGTTTGGGATTCAAGGATCAGTCAAAGCATGGTCTCAGTTTCCTCATCTGTACTTCAGGGGAGGTGATGCCAAGATGACCTTTAAAGTCCTTTCCAGTCCTCCATCTGGAATCTCGTGATCCAATCTTCTCTCTCAGCACATTTGTTGTTTCGTTGTTTCAGTCATATGACTCTTTATGACCCCCCTTTGGGGTTCTCTTGGCAGAGATGCCGGAGTAGT
Source organism: Monodelphis domestica (assembly GCF_027887165.1). Classification (NCBI taxonomy): domain Eukaryota; kingdom Metazoa; phylum Chordata; class Mammalia; order Didelphimorphia; family Didelphidae; genus Monodelphis; species Monodelphis domestica. Next base: position 410,176,382 of record NC_077230.1, on the reverse strand, counting down.
TTGCCAATCCCTCTCCAGCTCGTTTACCAGATGAGGAAACTGAGGCCAACTAGGTAGCCTGCCCAATCATCCAGCTAGTGAGTGACTCCAGATCCATCGCTCTATCTAGCACCCCACAAGCATATAGATGAAATGAAACTAAGAAGGTTTCTGGAAGCACCCCATTCTGGAGCACCCGGCCCATTTTACGGCTTCAGCAAAGCCTTTTTCAGGCCAGCATCTTTCCATATTCTCTCCCCATGGTCCCACAGAATGGCTCCCATCCCAGAACAGCAGGACAGTTGGGGGTCAGACATAGTGTAATCTCCCAGGTGCTCCACTCTCCGCTCCAAGGTTCTCAGGAAAGTTGGGCAGGAGAAGGGGCGGGCAGATCCCCACTCCAGGCAAGGGTCTGCTATCAGCAGGCACCACAAGCTTCAGGGTTCTAATTCAGACGGATCAAACTCAGATTGGCTTGCTCTCCCAAATGCAACCCAAAGCAGATGAAAATGTAGTTCCTATCTGCTTTTAATGGGTGGATGTATTTTTTAAAAAAGAAATACAGAGGGGCCAGCTAGGTGGTTCAGTGGTTTAAGAGCCAGGCTTAGAGATGGGAGGTCCTGGGTTCAAACTTGGTCTCAGACACTTCCTAGCTGTGTGACCCTGGGCAAGTCACTTTACCCCTATTGCCTAGCCCTTACCACTGTGTCAAGGAAATTTATCCCCTCCCCCTCCTGAGGAGATTTTCCTGTCTATCAAGCATTCATGACATAGCAGAGTTGCACCAGGTACGTTCTGTAAGTTAATAAGTTAAGGTTTGGGAGAGAATAGAGAGAGAAGGGAGAAGAAAGAAGTCAGGATGCAGAGAAGGCAGGTGAGGGGGAAAGGAATGAGGAAGAGACTGGCAGGCTAGGCACACATGGTCAGGTTACTTATAGGAACGTTGTCTACCCTTCCAATAAACTTTATAAAAGATATATCTTATTTTTTATTATTTAATTCTTGCGCCACTCTTCTGCCTTGGAATCAATATGTATTGATCAATATGTATTGATTCCAAGGCAGAAGGTCTTCTGCCTTGGAATCAATATGTATTGATCAATATGTATTGATTCCAAGGCAGAAGGTAAGGATTAAAAAAAAAAGAATCAAAGGGGGGGGGGGGGTAAGTGACTTGCCCAGGGACACACAGCTAGGAAGTATCTGAGGGCAAATTTGAACCCAGGACCTCCTGTCTCTGGACCTGGCTCTCCATTCACTGAATCACCCAAGGTCATCCTCTCTTATTCCCATACTGCTACTTAATGACTTCTTAAGTCCTGTTCAGCATTTAAGTGTCTATGTGCCTGGCACTGAGCCAAGGCTCCACCCAGCCCCCTGTGCCCTGGGCAAGGCAAAAGACAAGTGAATCTCTGCAGGAAACCTCAGTTTCTTCCTTTGTAAAATGAGGGGAGGGGTCAATTCCAGCTGCAAATAGATGATCCCTGTAGAGTATTCCGGGAACTCGGGCTCCATCCACCTTTACTCCAAGCCCAGCGCTCTTCACACTCCCCCAAGCTGCCTCCCTTTAGGGAGGGTGCTTCCCCGGAGACTTCTTCACACATCAGCCTTCCACTGTGGCCACGGATGTTCCCAACGTGGAAAGGACGGGAGGAAGTCGCCTGAGAGGTAACTTCCTCACACGGCCTGCCGGCCAGGCCTACTGGGGGATCGTTCCCTAAATTAAATTCCCCCATTCAGCTCCCCAGCACCCCGCTTCCTGCTCCAGCTGCCCCGGGATCCTGTCTCTAGCCGCAGCCCTACCTAAAGTGCAGCCCTTTGACAATAAAGCCACTTGCTAAGGCACAGCTCGGCCATCAGGGGAACCGTGGCCAATAGGATGAAGGAAGCGCTTTCAGGCTTGCATCCCCCAAGCCAAGGTGGGGGGCGGGGGAGGGGGAAGGGGCCGGGGGCCGGGGGCAGCATTGATTGAGAGCCTGAGCCTGGAGTCACTCATCGACCCTTCCCCATCGCAGTCCCTCACTCCCCACTCTCAGCTCGGCCTCGCTGGGGGGAAGGGGGGAGGGGGAGGGGGAGGGCCAGAGCTCGCCAGCCATTCATGTTGTAAAGTATGCACACTATGCATGGGCGCGCTGGCAGAGCTCTCCGAGCCCCCGCTGAATGCCAGGCCAGGGACACAGCATTCACACGCGCAAACGCCCGGATCCCCTGGCTGGGGGCTGCAATAGCCAAAGTGAGGCAGAGCGAAGCCGGTGGGAAGGGGGCCCAGGGGAAAGCCGGGAGTGAAGTCCGGCACATCCTGGGAGGACGAACGCGCCCAGGCTGAGCTCAGACTCCGGCCAGCCCGCTGCGCCCCGGGCAAGGCAAAAGAGCCGCTGTTTTTCCTGCGGTCAGAGGCCAAACTTTTCTGGGTTCGTTTCCCCTGGCGCTGGGCACCCCGCGCCCGAGGCTCTGGGACGCAGGAACGGACCCCCGGACTGCCTGCAGTGGGGCGCGCCCTCCCCGACTCAGCCCCATAGCCAGATGCCAAGTCCTGCAGAGTGGGGAGTCAGGGCACAGCCCCCTCCTCCTGACGGGCAGGGACCAGAGCGCTGCGCTCCGTCAGCCCGCCACCTCCACCCCCGCCCGCTGCCTACTCACATGGGGGGCTGAAGCTGGCTCGCTGGGGTCGGAGGAAAGGCTACAGCAGCCAGCAGCACGGCCAGGACCAAGGCAGGGGCGGCTAGCTCCATGCTGCCCGTCACGTACAGGGGATGCTCGGGGAAGTTGGGCTCCTTCAGGAAGAGGCAGGCATCCCGCCGCGCTCCTCGCCTCTCCTGGCCCCACTCCTCCCGGCCGGACCGCAGAGTTCAGGGCAGCCCGGTGCCTCCACGTGCGCCGTTGGCCCTAGACGCGTCCGCTCCCGGGGGCCAAGCGCACAGGCGGATGACCAGCGCGCCCGGTGGCCTCTCCGCTGCGCGCCTCCCTGGGCAGCCCGCCCGTCACTCACTTCAACCGGGAGCCCTGCTGCGCCGAGCCGCGCCGAGCTTGGGCCAGAAACTCTGGGGCCCCGGGCTTGGCGCTGCAGGTGAGGAAGGTCCCGGCCGGCAGACGGAGACGCCAAGGCTAGCAGCCGCTCGCCACCAGCCCTTTAAGGGAGATGGAGGGGCAGGGGAGGGGGTGTTACTCCAGGGACCTGCGCGCCGAGATCCGCCCCCGATCAGAGCCTGGGAGAGGTTCCCATTAACCCTCAATGCGCCATCGGGCGGCCTCCCTCCTTCAGTGCTCCCCACCCCACCACCACCAGCCAGGCGGCGGCAGAAGGCTTGGCCCCACCCCCGGCCCCACCCCACTCCACCCCACCGTGGGATTTGAGGGAGCCGCGGGCACCCGCCCGCCCCTAAACTCTGCAGCTTTCCTCCAGGTCGGCCAGCCAGTACGAGGGAGCAGTGCCCAGCCCTGCAGGCTGGAGACAACCATCGCCCACCACCCCGCCCCCCCACTCCTACGGGACCGGCCGGAAAGCCCAGAAAGTGGCCTGCGGTCCCTAGAGTCATCAGCCCTGAGATCGAGCCGGCCAGTCCCACCTCACCTGCCTGCTGGTCCCTCACGCTTCCCCTCTAGACCAAAACAGACCTCTCTCCACAATCGAGGACGCGCTGGGCATCAGTGGTCTGGGTTTGGACCACAGGCTTCACCCTCTTACCTCAGAGGCTTCCCATCCCTTCCTCAGCCCCATCTGACCTCTGGCTGCCCCTCTCCCGGTCCCCTCTGCGCCCCCCCCCCAAAGAAAACATCCCGTTTCTTTCTCTTTCCCATATCACAAATGCGGTTCAAAGCCAAGTACACCATAGGCATTTGTGTGATTCTGTTCTGACTTTTCTTGGCAACTTGGAGCTTGGGGGGAGGGGGGGAGGAAGGGGGAGGGAAGGCCCACCTGCAACAGACATTATAACAGCCTGGGCCAGAGCAGATGCGAATACTCCAAGCCAGAAGCCTGTTTCTAGTTTATTAAATTCCCTCCTTTTAAAATCAGTTTTGGGGTGCTGCTGGGTTGTTTTTGTAAGAAGGAGCAACATAGGGAAGTCAGGGTAGATAGGGAGCTAAGCGCACTGCCGCTTGAGTGAGGTCAGGGGACTGCTACATTTTTGTCTTTCTGTCACCAGTGCCTGCTTCATGGAGGTGGCTCAGTGGTTTGAGAGCCAGGTTTAGAGACTGGAGGTTCTGGGTTTCAATCTACCATGAGCCACTTCCTAGCTCTGTAACCCTGAGCAAGTCACTTACCCCCCATTGGCTAGCTCTTACTGCTCCTTCTGCCTTGGAACCAGTACCCAGTATTAATTCTAAGATGGAAGGTAAGGGTTTAAAATAAATGAATTAATTAATTAATTAATAAGTAAATTAATAAATGAATGAATGAATGGATAGATAGATAGATAAATACGTGCCTGACTGAAGGGTCCCAGATCTCAGTAATCTCTGATAAGGGAATCCACCCAGCCAAATCTAAAACAGTAGGCAAATCAACAATCATTTCTATTTGTCTTTCAAAAAGCTGCCTGATTTTAAAGACCTCATTCAACAAACCTCAGCCAACTGTGCTTAGCCCTGGGGGAGTTAACTGAGCTTTAGATAAGACAAAGTCCCTTCCCTCAAGGAGTTCACAGTAGGAGAAAGATAAGACTCTGGAAGATAAGGTTAATATACAACATGACATCAGTGTCAATTAGGTAAGGAGAAAGAAGAAAAGAGAGAAAGAAAGAGAGAGAGAGAGAGAGAGAAAGAGAGAGAGAGAGAGAGAGAGAGAGAGAGAGAGAGAGAGAGAGAGAGAGAGAGAGAGAGAGAGAGAGAGAGAGAGAGAGAGAGAGAGAGAGAGAGAGAGAGAGAGAGAGAGAGAGAGAGAGAGAGAGAGAGAGAGAGAGAGAGAGAGAGAGAGAGAGAGAGAGAGAGAGAGAGAGAGAGAGAGGGAGGGAGAGAGAGAGAGGGAGAGAGAGAGAAAGGAAGGAAGGAAGTTCAGTTCTAGGCTCCATTAAAGAGAGGCAGAGCATGAGGACTAGAGAGGTGCTGGGACTCCTAACCACTGCCTGGGGTGTCATGCTTTAGGAAAGACATCCATAGGCTGAAGAGTGTCCAGAGGATGGTATTCAGGGTGGGGAGGAGGGAATTTATCCTGTAAGAGAGAAATTTCCTGGAAGAAACCCAAAGGAGGGTTAGCCTAGAAAAAGAGAAGTAAAAGCTGCCTTCACGTGTGGAAGGGCTGTTCCTGGGGAAAGGAATCAGCTTTGTCCTACTTGGCCAAAGAAAAAAGAACCAGGAGCAGCTAATGAGAGCTGCAAAGACACAAAATTAAATTCGTTGTCAAGAAAACTTCTCCACAATCAGGGCCATCTGAAAGTAGTGGAATGGCACACCTGGGGCAAGGAACAGTGTGTTTTTCATTGAACATCTTCAGGCAGAGAGAGGATGGCCACTTGGCAGGTATTCTGTAGAGAGGATTTTCATTTCTAGGGTGGAATACATGGCCCTTAAGTTCCCTTTCTCCATATGAAGCTAAACACTCCAGAGAGATGTAAATCAAAGTCTTATAGGACTAAAGAGAAAGTTCTTTACTGGGGAGGAGCAATCAGAGAAGACTTCCAGTAAGAGGTGGCATTTCAATTGGGTTTTAAAGATGCCTGAGAGTTTAACAGCCATAGAGGGAAAGGGAGAATATGCCAGATATAGGGAATAGCCAGAGGGAAAGCTGGAAGAGCACAATATACATCCAGAAAGCAAAAATGGCCCAGAGCATGGAAGACTTGCAAAAGAATCATGTGAGATAAGGGAGGGAAGTGGGGATGGTGTCTCATTATCTAGGACTCTGTATGGCTGGCAAAGAAGCTTGAACTTTACTCCAGGGACAACCAAGATTTCTGAACAGAGGAATGGCACGCCCAAGTCTGTGAGCTCTACTCCTTCCCCACAAGAAGAGGTGAGCAAATGGATCTTCCTACTTTCTTCAGAGAGGTGGGAGCCATTGGGTACAGAATGCCGCACATGCCATCAGAATGAGTTGATGTCCTGGCTAGTGTTACTGGGGTGAGGAAGGAAAAATAACAGTAATATAAAGCAAAAGAGAGTTCATCGTTCAGCCGTGTCCAACTCTTCATGACTCCCATGGGCCATACATGCAGAGTTTTCTTGGCAATGATACCAGAGTGGTTTGCTATTTCCTTCTCCAGGGGGTTAAGGCTAACAGAGGCTAAGTGACTTTTCAAGGTCACACAGCCAGTAAATATCCGAGGCTGGATTTGAACTCAGCTACTCAGCTATTCCTCAGCTATCTGCTGAGCCACCTAGTTGCCTCTAAAGATAACAATCCCAACTTGTAATTTTAAAAAATATTAGACTATCAAGAAGTAAAGATGTGGCAGGACAGAAAGGGGAGAATGAAAGACCTGTTAAGTTCATGCAATAGTCCACACTGTTGGTATTGAGAGTAGGGTGATGTCAAGGTAGCTAGAGAGAAAAGAATCGGCTAGAGATGTTGTAGAGGACAGTCAGCCAGATTTGGTAACTGCTGGGGGCTAAAGAACCACCAAGAGTCAGAGATAATCCCCAGGGTGATAAAATGGAAAGACCAATGGGATATCAGCTCTCTAGATGGAGAGGTTGGTGCCAGGAGGAAGGAAAGATAAGAAGTTCAAGTACAGACACGGGTTCAACCAAACAGTCAAGCAACAAGCATTTTTTAAAAGCCTTACCTTCAGTCTTAGAATCCATACTGAGAGGGGCACCTGGGTGCCTCAATGGATAGAGAGCCAGGCCTAGAGACAAGCGGTCCTGAGTTCAAATTTGGCCTCAGACACTTACTAGTTGTGTGACTCTGGGCAAGTCACTTAACCCCCATTGCCTAGCCCTTATTGCTTGGAACCTATACTCAGTATAGATCCATTTTTTTTTAAACCTTTACCTTCCATCTTAGAATCAATACTATGTATTTGTTCCACGGCAAACCTTGGAAGAGAAGCCACGAGCAAGCATGCTAATATCTGTTCAGTGCACGTAGTAGGTACTTAATGAATGCTGGTTCCCTTTCGGTATTGCCCTCTCCCTGCAAAAAAAAATAGAAAATCTAGTTCTATAACCAGAAGGGACCTGGAAGTCCATGGATTCCAGCAGCTTCCTCTTTTGAAAAATATTGCACATTTTTTCCCAATTCCATGAAAAAAAATTTTTTTAAACACTGGCTTTCTTTTATTTGTTTGATTCAACCAACAGCTTCCTATTACAGGTAAGGGAACTCTGTCCTTCCTGAGGAGTCATACTGATGGTATTCCATAGAGTCAGGATTCGAACTGAAGTCCATGGATTCCTAGATTCAGGCCACTCTCCACCGTACCAGGACCAGATCATTATAATAATGGCTAATATTTCTGTAGAGCTTTAAGGTTTGCAAGTGTTTCACAAGTATCTCATTTTTTATTCTCATACATTGTGAAGTGGGTGCTATTATTATCTCCATTTTACAGGGGAAGAAATTGAGGCAGAGGATAAATGACTTGCCTAGGGTCACACAGCAAGCAAGAGTCTGAGGCAGGGTTTGAACTTGAGTCTTAGCAACTCTAGAACCAGTGCTTTATCCACTGCTATATCCACTGCGCCACCTAGCTGTCATATAGGCAGCTGGCAGCTGTATAATATTTCTTTTCAAAGTGTTTTCCAGACATGATTTCATTTGAGTCTCACAACAACCCTATGATACTATTATGATAATATAATATATAATATATTATATTCCAACATAGTATATTATATTAGCATTACAATGTAATATAGTTATAGTCTGATCTATATAAATATTATATTATAATAATATAGCAAATATTATATTGTGTAATATCATGTTATAATATAAGTACTATAATAATATAACAAATATATTGTATAATATGGTAATAATATTATATTATCATAATATAACAAATATATTGTATAATATGTGATAATATTATAGTATAATAATATAACAAATATATTGTATAATATGTGATAATATTATATTATCATAATATAACAAATACATTGTATAATATGTGATAATATTATATTATAATAATATAACAAATATATCATATAATATGTGATAATATAAAATAAATATTATCGTGTATTATAATAATATAACAAATATTGTATTGTGAAATATGTGATAATATATAATAAATATAATAATAATATGTAATAATATAACAAATATGTAATATTGTGTTGTCATATAATAAATTATAATAATTTATAACAAATATGTTGTATAATATTGTTATAATATATTATAATACTATAACAAATATTACATTGTATAATATGTTATAATAAATATAATAATATAACAAATATATTATGTAATCTTATGCTATAACATATAATAAATATTATTATATATTATTACAATAATATAACAAATATATTGTATATATTATGTTATGACATGAATATTATAATAGTATATTATAATAATATAACAAATATATTGTGTAATATGTTATTATATATAATAAATATAATAATATAACAAATATATTGTATAATATTATGCTGTAATATATAATAAATATTATATAATAATTTTCAAACTCTTAACTTCTGTCTCTGAATCAATACTAAGTATCAGTTCAAAGGCAGAAGAATGGTAAGGGCTATGCAATTGGGGTTAAGTGATTTGCCCAGGGTCATACCATTAGAGAGTATCTGAGGCTAGATTCAAACCCAGGACTCCCTATCTCCAGGCCTGGCTATCTGAGCTACCTAGGTGCCCCAGTGCTATTATTATTATCATCATTGCCATTTTATAGATGAGAAAACTGAGGATTTAACAAAGTTGTTACAACTAAGGTCTGAAGCAGACTGGAACAAGGTCTTCCTAACTGCAAGTCCAGAGTGCTATCCATTATGCTACTTCTTGTCATCTAGAGAAGAGATCAGGGCTAGAAGTCCTCTGCTCAAAGGTGATGGTCAAAATCAGAGAGACCACGGCCAGCTTCCCTTCTAATGTTCTCATTTTGGGTCAATCAGTCACTAATTGCGTGACCCTGGGCAAGTCACCTAAACCTGTTTGCCTCAGTTTCCTCGCCTGTCCAATGAACTGAAGGAAAGGGCAAACCACTCCAGAATCTTTGTCCAAAAAATCACAGAGCTGGAAATGACTAAGCAAGTAAACAACAACAATTGAAGTGGCCAGTTCACGTTCTCCAAATCCTCCCTCTAGCCCAGCTACAAGAAGTTTCCTCACCATCTATCTGCTGGCTGAAGGTTGGTCCATGCAGCAGATAACCCAGAAATCATTGCATTGAGAGCGGATCTTCTTCGGGACAGTGTGGGAGGGATGGGGCTCTGTGGGTCGCAGGAGAACCAAATTCTTGGGGACTTCAAGATCGTATGGAAGTAGGTTTGAAGCAATGAGGGACCTCAAAGGCAGCCAGTGGAGCCCCCTCATTTTACAGAGAAAAAACGAAGGCGCAAGAATTTTTATTGACTTTCTTAAAGCCTCAGGTGTAGGGAGTAAACAAGGCAGGAATCCAATCCAAATGCAGCATCTTTCCATTTCTACACTACCAGAATCTGGACTCTTATTGATGAATAAAAAAGTAAAGCACTATTTTCTTTCATTCAATTTAGTATCACTATTTTCAGCATGAAAAAGTGGGTGCAGGGTCAGGAAGATGTAAGTTCGAATGCTACCTCAGATGTGTTCTAACTGTATGACCCTGGACAAGTCACTTAACCTTTTAGCTATATAGTCTAACTCTATGTAAAATAGGGATAATAAAAGTCCCAACTCCCTAGGATTGTTGTGAAGATTAAAAGAGATATACATGCCTGTGAAATGCTTTGCTTTAAGCATTAGATAAATGTGAAGCAGGACTATAATCTCAATTTTAATGGAAAAAAGTATAGATATATATTTTACTAACTGTGTGACTTTGGGTAAGTCACTTTACCTCTTGTTGCCTCAGTTTCCTTCACTGTAAAATGGAAGTAATAACAATACCTACCCAGGGTTGTATATAATTATAATTGTAATAGATCATATTATAATAATCATCATATTATAATAAAATATATTATATTCTGTAGCCTATAATACATTATACTATAATATAGATTATAATCAGAATTATATAACAGAGAAAGCAAGAGGGATGGGTTTGGGAATTTGGGAGACCTGTTGAGGCAAGAAGCATCCCCATAGAGAGACTCCAGTTTGGTAGTGGGGAAAGGGCCCATTTGGGAATCGAAAAGAGCCCTGTTTCTTTTGTTTACTACATTTGTGACTTTGGTCAACTTCTTTCTCATTTCTGGGTCTCAGGCTCCTCACCTATAAAGTTAATGTGGGTTAAATGACCTCCACTTCTCCTCCAGCTCCTAGAAACCTATGAATCCCGGGAGTACAAAATCCCAGAGTCCTCAAACTGATTGAAACCTCGAGATGCTCTTGAGCAGCCCAATGATTGCCATCATCTTGAACCAGAAGGGCTTCTCTCCATTGGGATTCTGGGATCTTCTCTGGTGTTTTTTTAGCCAAAAGGCTTCCTCTGGTTGCCAAGGGGTGCGTTATACTCCCCAGCCACGGGGAATGTGGTGGTGGTAGTTCACCATTCAAGCCCTTCTCCTCAAAAGAAATGATGAGGAGGGCTCCCAGTGAGGGAGCATGGTGTAGTAGAGAGGGCACTGGACTTTGGTCAGGAGACCTTGGGCTTGAATCATGCCTTCAAGCATTAAGCTAGGTGGTACAGGGGATACAGCACCAGACCTGGAGTCAGGAAGACTCCTCTTCCTGGGTTCAAATCTGGCCTCAGACACTTCCTAGCTGGGTGACCCTGGGCAAGTCAATTAATCCCCATTGCCTAACCCTTACTGCTCTTCTGCCTTAGAACCAATTCACAGGATTGATTCTAAGTAAGGGATTTTTTAAAATGAACTGGAGAAGGAAATAGCAAATTGCTCTAGTATCTTTGCCAAAAACAAACAAAAAAAAAATCACTTGCCTCAGTTTCCTTATCTGTAAAATGAGCTGGGGAAGGAAATAGCAAACTGTTCCAGTATCTTTGCCAAAAACAAACAAAAACACCCTAATTTGCCTCAGTTCCCTCATCTATAAAAAGAGCTGAGGAAGGAAATGGCAAATCACTCCAGTATCTTTTCCAAAAACAAACAAAAACTCCTCATTTGCCTCAGTTTCCTTATCTGTAAATGAGCTGGGGAAGGAAATGGCAAACTGTTCCAATATCTTTGCCAAGAAAACCCCAAATGGGATCATTGAGGTGGAACACAATTGATTTATGCCAAGCTGTTTTCAGGCAGTTTCCTCTTTGGTCCCTTCCCCAATAGACTGTGAGCTCACTGAGGCAGGGATTGAGGCTCTCTCTATCCCAGATGCCAAGCCTAGTGCCTGGCATACAGCAGGCACTTAAAAATGTTTGTTGAGTGACCAAGATGCCGAAGATTGCCAGCTGTGTTGGAAAGATTCCTTCAACTATCAAATCTTGGGTCAGGGCTGGGAAAAGAGTGCCTCAGTCTGGGCTAGACAAAAGCAAACTGGCTGCCCTCATGCAGTTTGTACTCTAGGGGGAAAGGGGAACGCAGTGTGTCTGATACGTGAACATACAGGGAGGGAGGGGGATTAAGAGGCACAGAGCAGGCCAGATCATGGGAAGAATCTCCATCCAGCTAAGAAAGGCGAAATCTTCCTTCCTGGGAGCAGCCGGTGAAGAGCAGCCAGCCTGGACCTCGAGGCTCCCCAGAGGGACTCGTGCCACTCTCGCCATCTGTTTAGTCAATCTGGGCTGCCACTCAGGGGGAGGTTCTGTGGTCTCTTCGTCTCCCCCCACACACAGCCGTGGCTCCTCCTTTGCTCAGGGCCAGGCCCCTGCGTGCCCCCCACAGGGCTCCCCTCTCTCAGGATTGGACCTTCTGATGATGCAGCCGTGCCAGCCCCCAGCCTGCCTTGGCACCTCTGAGTGCCTCCTCCCGAGGCAGCCTGAAACCAGATGGAAAGGGGCACTAAACAGAACCATGTGTGGAGAAGCTGACAACCTGCTTGGGTCCTCAGCTTTGTGTTCTTGGAGGGGCAGCGCTCCTGGCAATCTACCAGGAAGAGGCCTCTTCAGAAAAAAGGACAAGCAGACCACACCGAGAACCCAGCGGGTATATTTTCAGGGGAAACTGCTGAGGGCCAAAGGACTATCTTCAAATCCTTGCTTTTTCCACCAGAAAATGAATCATCTCACTTCAGGGGGGCTCGGTCTTCTCATGTGTAAAATGGGAGGGCTGGATTGGTGGACCTCTTAGGTCCTTGACAGGTCTGAAAACTGAAATTCAGAATAGCTTCCCATTTCCTCTTCCTCTTATGGAATGGGAAAACTGCCTGGCCATCTACCTTGATGTCCCTTATTGTTCCATTGTTTCAGTCAGGTCTGATTCTTCACAACCTATTTGGGGCTTTCATGGCAAAGATACTGAAATGGTTTGCCATTTCCTTCACCAGCTCATTTTATAAATGAGGAAACTGAGGCAAACAAGGTTAAGTGACTTGTCCAGGGTCACACAGCTAAGATACTAGACTGGTTTGCCATTTCCTTTATCTGCTCATTTTACAAATGAGGAAACTGAGGCATGGGGGTTAAGTGACTTGCCCAGGGTCACACAGATAATAAGTATCTGAGACCACATTTGAACGCATGTCTTTCTGGCTTCAGACCCATCTCTCTATCCACTGAGCCACCTAGTTGCCCCACAGTGTCTCTTAGATATTTTAAATTGCACAAAAACTTCAAAAAGAGTTCAGAGAAATAGAGACAGAGACAGAGGAAAAAGGAGTGGGGGAGAGACAGAGACAGAGACAGAGAGACAGAGACAGAGACAGAGAAAGAGAGAGAAAGAAGAGAAAAGAAGACAAAGAGAGAGAGAGAGACAGAGAGAGACAGAGAGAGAGAGAACAAGCTAGTGATGACATAGTTACCTAGGCAAGAAGGAAGACAATTTATTTCCCTTCTCCCATCTACCTCCTTCTGTTCCCCAAACACTAGAGGTTGTGAAATAAAAGTATAAGGAAGGAGAGGGAGCTTTGAGTCCTTCCCTCCCTAAGCCTCTATAAAATGAGGGGCCAGTCTAGATGGTCTTTTCCGGCTCTAAATTTCATAGCTCTGCCATGGGGATAGGTAGCTAGTTGGCGTAGGATCGAGTACTGGGCTTAGAATTGGGAAGACTCATCTCCCTGTGTTCAAATCTGGCCTCAGACACTTAATAGCTGTGTTACTCTGGGCAAGTCACTTTGTCCCATTTGCCTCAGTTTCCTCCTCTGTAAAATGAGCTGGAGATGGAAATGACAAACTGCTCCAGTGTCTCTGCCAAGAAAACCCCAAATGGGGTCATGAAGAATCTGACACAACTGGTTTGCCTCAGTTTCCTCCTCTGTAAAATGAGCTGGAGCAGGAAATAGCAAGCCACTCCAGTGTCTCTGCCAAGAAACCCAAAAGGGGGTCACAGAATGTCCTGGGAACCCTCCTCCATTTCCCCTGGCATCAGGGAGATACCAGAGGAGGAATGAAGCCTCCCCTGCATCACACAACCAGCCCATCTTCTTCAATTGCACAGTGAGATCCAATGGGATAATTCACCTAAAGCACCACATATCAAGGATTCCTCTGTGCTCCCAGGCTGAGGTCTCAGGATTAGTGCCGCACCCTCCTAATGGCTCATAAAAGAAACCACTCTCTCCCTCTGGGCTCCACGTCCCACGGTTTTATATGGTGAGATCTGAATTGCCCAGAATTCTTTTTCCACGTACTTCATACATGTGCTTTGCAGTCCTTGCTGGTGTTCCTTACCCTGACCCCAAGGCACTGATTAAGTTACATTTGGAAAGCTCTCGTTCCTTATTAAATGTATTGTAATCTAATGCTTTGGAAATGGGAGGTTGTTGAAGGGAACGAGGTTACTCTCAGTTAACCAGAAGATTGGTTTGACCAGAATCCTCCATTCCCCAACTGGCCCAGATTTTCCTATTCACCCGTGCTAGTTTAAACCACCCAAGGGACACATCCTTAGAGCCCTCCCAATTAATCCTCTATGCACACCCAACACTAAGAGCATGGATTCAGAGGATAAGAGGATTCAGCCTCCAACACTCCTCTTGCCCATTATTGCCTCTAGACTTTGACCTTATTCTCTCCACTCCCCCTGGCATGGACCAGTCGGGTCCCTAAAGAGGAGCTAAGAGGTTTCCCCCTAGGGATGGCCCTGTGGCCTGGGGAGGTGTCTTATTTAACCATATATTTCATAAACCCCAACTGGTGTGTCTTTCCCCCTGACTTGTTATCAATTAGTTAACCAGGCTTCATTAACTTTCAGAAATGGGTATTTAGTATGGCAGTATAGTTGGTGCAAAACATCTCCCAAAACCAGGGCACTCTCTCCCATAAGCACGTAAAATCCTGCAGAAAAGTAGGATCAAGAAGGGAGAACAGAGAGAGACAGATAGACAGACAGACAGATAGACAGAGACAGAGGGAGAGAGGGAGAGAGAGAGACAGACAGACAGATAGACAGAGACAGAGGGAGAGAGAGAGACAGACAGACAGACAGATAGACAGAGACAGAGGGAGAGAGGGAGAGAGAGACAGAGAGACACAGAGAGAGAGAGAGAGAGAGAGAGAGAGAGAGAGAGAGAGAGAGAGAGAGAGAGAGAGACATACAGACAGACAGAGACAGAGACAGAGAGGAGAGACAGAGGGAAGGAGGGAGGGAGAGACAGAAAGAGACATAGAGAGAGGTGAGAGAGAGGGACAGAGGGAGGGAGGGAAAAGGAAGGAGGGAAGGAGAAGGAAGGAGGGAGAGAGAGAGAGAGAGAGAGAGAGAGAGAGAGAGAGAGAGAGAGAGAGAGAGAGAAACAATTTTTAGAAGTCTTTTGTCCCATTTTCAAGAAGTCCTTCTTAGGTCCACACCCAGAGAAAGAACTGTGGGAGTGGAAACACAGGGGAAAAAAACAACTGCTTGATCACATGGTTCAATAGGGATTTGATTGGGGACGTAGACTCTAAATGATAGCCCTGGTGCAAATATCAGTATGGAAATGGGTCTTGATCAATGACATATGTAAAACCCAGTGGAATTGCTTGTTGGCTATGGGAGGGGGGTGGGAATAGGGGAGAAGAACCTGAATCATGTAAGCATGGGAAAATATTCTAAATTAATTAATTAACTAAAGAAACTTAAATTAAAAAAAAAAGTCTCTCTTAGGGATGTCATCACTTTTCTGCTGGGCTTCTTGTAGAGCCTTGAATCTGCCTCTTCCCTTTGCATCTGATCTGGTCTCCGTTCTCAGACTACGGACAGTGAGTGGGTCCAAGTACTGCTATCCCAAGGACTCTGCCAAGACACCAGTGCAAAATGTCTAGATCCTCTCTCCCTCCAAAATTCATAAGATTCTCTTTTGACCATGAGGGTGGGAAAGGTGGCCAAAGTGGTCTCCTCGCTACCCCTCTACCACTTGTTAGGGACTTTTCCCACCCCCAAACCTTCTGTCTTAGAATTGATACTACTAAAGTATTGGCTCCGAGACAGAAGAGTGGTACGGGCTGGGCGGTTGGGATTAAGTGACTTGTCCAGGGTCACATGGCTAGGAAGTATCTAAGACCAGATCTGGACCTGGGACCCCACATCTTCAGGCCTGGCTCTCTATCCAGTGAGCCACTTGGCCGCCCAGTGACTTTCGTAAGGACTTGGTGGGAATTGTTCTCTCCTGACCCAACACTCCTCCATCTCTCTGTTCCAGAACTGGCTGATAATTTCTCAGGGACTCATAGGATGTGTTGAAATCTAGCCTCACCTGGCTATGAGCAGAGCCTCACTTCACTTACTTTAAGTAAGGTAGGAGTAATAGATTGACCAACTCAATGACCTCCTCACTCTTACACACACACGGAAATGGCCTACTCTAGTGGAAAGAGCCCCGGGCTTAGAGTCAGAAGAAACCAGGAGTTCAAATCCTGCCCCAATTACGCACCAGCTAGGCCACCACCGAAAAGTCACTCAGTTTCTTCGAGACTCGATATCCTCCTTGGTAAAATTGGGACAATAATAGCCCCAACCCGAAAAGTAGTTCTGAGACTCAAAGGAAATAAGTAGATCAAAACAGCTTAAAAGGCACCTACTGCGTTCAAGGTTCTCTCCTGGGCAATGAAGCTGCAAAGACATAAATGAAACAGCCTGCTGCCCTCAAGGAGATGATGGAGGGAAAGTGCTTGTGAACATGGAAATGGAACCAGTTTGGGGGATGAGGAGGCCAAACCTGTGATTTCATCAATAGAAAGGACTACTAGGGAGAAAACTTCATCCACTAACACCAAATGGCAATTTCTCAGCCCCCAGAATCTTAGTGGATTGTTTGGAGGGTACTGAAAGGCATTTATTTGTTTATTTTTAAGCACTTATCATCTGTCTTAGAATCAATACTATGTATTGGTTCCAAGGCAGAAAGAGTGGTAAGGGCTAGGCAATGGGGGTTAAGTGACTTGCCCAGGGTCACACAGCTAATAATTGTCTGAGGTCAAATTTGAATCCAGGACCTCCCCCATCTCTCAGCCTGGCTCTCAAATCAGTCTTGATTCTCTGGACTATTCTACTCCTGCAGGCCCTTTGCCCCATTGGTAAATTTTTCCTAGAACCTCCATTTTGAGGAATAGTCCAAAGCAGCCATCCCCCAGCTCCCGGCCTTGGCCACTGTGATCCTCATCCTTCCTCTCCCCTCTCCTCATCCCTGCTTTTTGACAGCTTCTTTTTCTGCTAGAAAATAATCTCCTTGAGGGCAGGAGAGTTTCTTTTTAAATTTTCACCCTCAGAGCTTAGAAGGTGCCTGGTGGTAGGAAGCCCAAAAATTGGTAAATGTTTGTTGCATGTATAACCAATAGCCAATGGTGTACAGCCTCAGGGAGGGAGGGAGAGAATGTGGAACTCAAAATGATAGAAAACAAAAGCCCCAAATTTTTTTCACAAGTCATTGGGAAAAAGAAAACATTTTTAAAAGTACAATAAAATAAATATTTGCTGACTGAGTGCCAGGCACTGTGCTAAGTGCTAGAAATACAGCAGAAATTAAGCAAGCAATTGCTCCTCTCAAGGAGCTCACACTCTAATAATTGTGAGCATCAGTCCAGGGCAGAGTCAGTGTTTGAACTCAGATCCTCCGACTTTAAAGTCATTGCCTCCCCCCACCATCTTTAACTAGACTTAGCCTCTTCATTTGAACATATGGGGAAACTGAGGCCCATAAACTTGCCCCAAGTCATCCAGGTGGTAAAGTAGCAGAGTCAGGATGAGAACTCAGGTCTGCCAATGTCTAATACAAGGCAGACTCCACTTTGCTTTAGTCAATCAATGGGCAGCCCAAGTGCGGGGCTGCGAGCACCCCAGGGATCTCGATGAGAATATCTGGGAGGCAGAGCAGATCCTCTGTAGAAGAGCCATAGAAGGACATGGACAAGAATTCCCAAGCTGAGAAGCTGGGCAGAGTTTGGCAGGGGAAGGTCCAGGCACGATGGGTTTGGAAGAAGCCCCCACCATGGGGAGACCATGGAGCCATTCCAGCGGGACCATATTGGAGCTCGTAAAAATGGCAATAGTTAGTTGCCAACAGGCTGCATTTGCTGCCTCATTCTACTTCAAAACAAGGAAAGGGGAGAATGTTCCGGAAAGACAAAGACTATTTTCGCCCGAACACACAGCCATCCGAACTTTGGGGGAGTACTGCCCTCTGGTGTAGAATAATCGGATTTGAATCCCAAGCCCACTTCCTTGCCTAGTGATGAAACAACCGAGTCCTGTTCTTTCTTCTGCTGGTTTCTTACTGAATTATAAATGGGCGGAAAGACCCTTTCCCTCTCCTCCACTTTCCCCACTCCGCCAACTCCCAACAACGGAGGGAAGATCGTCTCCGGCATCCCCACCATCCCTCTCGCCATTGGTGTTCTCTGGCTGATCTTGGACCAGTCCTTTGGTTTTCTCATCTTACAAAATGAGGGGATCGGACAAGATAAAGGGCGAGGATCCCTTCGGGCTCGAGGGCATCTGGTCCTCCGGTCCCGTGACTCTCCACCCCCCTGGGAGACCCCAGGCACCCACACTTTGCCTTCCACCCACTCCATCTACAGAATGGGCTTGAATGGATGGGCCTTGATGCAGGAAGAAGGGAAGGCACCCTGGGTCCCACGCAGATACAATTTGACTCTCCTAATCGCAAAGATTTGGGGGTCGGAACACTGAATTCACGTGGCAAACAATGACAAAAGAGAATAAACCGGCTGGGGCAGAAGCGTCCCTGAGTGGGAGGCAAGGCAAAGGGTGATGTCACCCTCTCCTCCTTTCCCCTAGCTCGCTCTTCTACGCTCCCTTTCTCCTCTGACCTCATCTCTTTATCTTGTCTCTTCCCTCCCTCAAGAAAGAGTGCTGGATTCACAGGACCTAGCACCAGGGTTCAAACCCCTTCAAGCCTCAGTTTCCTTATCTATGAAACCTGGGGATTGGACCAGATGGTCTAAAGTACTTGCCATCTCTAGAAATATGATGCTATGAATCAGTCACTTCCCTTCTCTGAGCCTCAGTTTCCCCATCTGTAATATAAATGGGCTGGAGAAAAGGTCTTTTCCAGGTCTAAAGTACTTGTCATCTAGAAATATGATGCTATGAATCAGTCACTTCCCTTCTCTGAGCCTCAGTTTCCCCATCTGTAATATAAATGGGTTGGAGGAAAGGTCTTTTCCAGGTTTAAAGTACTTGTCATCTAGAACTATGATGTTATGAACCAGTCACTTCCCTTCTCTGAGCCTTAGTTTCCCCATCTATAAAATAAATGGGTTGGAGGAAAGGTCTTTTCCAGGTCTAGGCCTATGCTTATAAATCTGCCAGGGGAACCCACCACCCACTTCAGGGGCATCCAGGGTGCCAAGGTCAGAACTCCAGCCAGACCAGGGTGTGATCTGGAATCCCATTGGGATCTACGGATGACAAGGTGGTACACTGATGGCTCTTTTTATCTTTGGCCAACAAATACCCTACCTAAGTCTGGGAAGTTTGGGGTTTGTTGATTTTTTTGTCTCTCTCTGTAAGTCAGTAACTTTTCACTATTTTCACTTAGTCTCTGCTGGAAAGAAAGAAAACACCTTCTGGCCTAAGGAAAAATACTGTGGCTAGTCCCCATTCCCCGACCCTCCAGCCGGAGCTGATAATGAGGGGGAGCCCGTGTCCAAAGCAAACAGCTGGCTTTTTATTTTCCTGGAGAGCTCGCTGCTTGGCCTCTCCCACTCTGCAGACTTTCTTAATTGCTACTGAGATGAGGGAAGATAGTCACACATAGTTCCGAGACATTCTTTAAAAACTTCCTGGCCTCAAGTTTTGGGGGGTGTTTTTTTAAGCATCTGGAGGCCTCTCTGAAGTTTTCCCATCATTCCTCATCAACAGGAGAGCAATTGAGTTAATTACTGCTCAGGAAGCACTTTTCGGAGGCTGGGATGAAAAGAAGAGGATGGGGGCAGCTGGGATGGGAAGAATATTGATGCAGATTCTTGTCAATTCCTTCTAAGTCGGCCCCACAGAGAGAAGCTCTCACCCAAGTGCCCATCTGAGGATTGATGGGGGAGAGGAGATGCTTGGAGCTGGGGGGGGGGGGGCTTCTCATTCCAAACCCAAACCTTCTGACTCTTCTGGCCTTGTTTTGGAGAGCTAGTCTACCTCTTTCAGCTGATGAGAGGCTAGGCTGGTGCCAGCAGAGACCCTGAAATGAAGAGGTCAATGCAGGAAGTCTGGAACCACTGCTATGGACTGAGCGAATAAAGTCACAGCCACTCTCTCTGAACCTTTGCACAGGCTGTGCCCCATACCCATTCTCCCTCTTCTCTGACATCTCCTTGAACCCTTGGCTTCCCACAAAGCTCCCCTCAAAGGCCACCATTTGCAGGAAGCCTTTCCTGACTCTCTGCTCTCTTCCCTGAGTTCAAATTCAGCCTCAGACACTTACCAGCTTCCCTCAAAGACCACCATCTACAAGAGGCCATTGCTGACTACCTGCTATCTTCCTTGAGTTCAAATTCAGATTCAGACACTTACCAGCCTCCCTCAAAGGCCACCATCTACAAGAGAGTTCAAATTCAGCCTCAGATATTTACTAGTTTCCCTCAAAGCTCATTTCAAAGGCAACCTTGTACAGTTTTCCTGGCTTTCATCTTTTTCACCTGAGCTCAAATTCAGTCCCAAATACTTATGAGCTTTGTGATCCTAGGCAAGTCACTTCATCGCTGTCTGCCTCAGTTTCCTCAATTGTGACATGGGGATAATTTTTAAAATTATAATTTTTACAAATAATATAATATAAATAAAGTAATAATTTCCCCCAAGGGTGTCATGATGATCAAAAGAGATGATGTTTGTAAAGCACTTCGCAAGGCTTTAAAATACTATTTAAATGCTATTACCATTATTATTATATAACTAGTAGTATTATTAAATCTCATTTCTGATACTAGCTGGGTGGTCTTGATCAAGTCAATTAACCTCTACCAGTCTTGATTTTTTATCTATAAGTTCCTTATAGTTTTATAATTCTATGACTTCCAAATCCAAGCCTTCATTTTACAGAGGAAAAAACTGAGGCCCTTGGAACCTAACTGACTTACCCAGAGTCCTACAGGTGACTAAGGAGACACTACAAACTTCAGGAAAATAGAATCTGATCCATTCTGCATAATCTCTAATCTAGGTCAGGAAAGGCAACCTCCGACAAGGCAGTCTCATTACCAGATCCCAAATCCCAGAGAGAGAGAGAGAGACAGAGAGACAGAGAGAGACAGAGAGACAGAGAGACAGAGAGACAGAGAGAGAGAGAGCCAGAGAGAGACAGAGAGAGAGAGACACACACAGAGAGACAGAGAGAGAGACACAGAGAGACAGAGACACAGAGACAGAGACACAGAGAGACAGGCAGAGAGAGAGAGAGACACAGAGAGAGAGAGTCACAGAGACAGAGAGACAGACAGAGACAGAGACAGACAGAGAGACAGAGACAGAGAGACAGAGATGAAAGAGAAAGAGAGAGACAGAGGGACAGAGATAGAGGAGAAAGAGACAAAGAGATAGAGCCAGAGAGCCAGAGAGAGGAGGATACAGGGAGACAGATATGGGGAGGGATAGAAAGACAGAGAGAGGCCCAGAGAGGGAGAAAAATTAAAAACTAGGGAAATAATATTTTTAATTTGTTTAAATGCCAACAGATCTTCTTGGCTCCCCCACAGCATATCCCATGTAAAATCATTGAGTTCTGTTCTCAGTCTGTGAGCAATTTTGGAAAGTGCCTGCTCAATCCCTGAACACACCTTATCTGTAAGGGAGGATATTCCTTTTACTAAAGCACACATCAGTGCCTCCTTTTTCCCCTGTGAGTTGCCAAAGTAGGAAGCTCTAGACAACCTCCAAAACACAATACTCTTAGTCTTAGGTGAATCATTGGATCAAAACATCATGGAATCTCGGAATTAGGAGGGACCTCCAGCCACTCTTGAGTCCAGAGGTTCTGAGCCTTTCTATGTGTCCTGGACTCCCTGGACAGTCAGAATCCTGTTTTTAAATGTACCCAATAGAGAGGATTGCAAAGAAGCCAAAGGCAAATGAAAAGAAAGCTATCATTTTCCCCCAACCAAGTTTATAGATCTATCCAAGGACTCACTATGAACTTCAGATTAAGAACCTCTGGTCTAATCTAACCCATACATGAACATGAATCCCCCTCTACGACAATCCTGATAAGTGGTCATTCAGCCATTTCTTGAAGACCTTTCATGAAGGGGAGCTCATTACCATATGAGGATAAAAACACATGTGTCTATATAAATATACATGTAGATAGATATAGATATACATGTAAGTGTATAAATATCTATCCTTAAAGGCCAAATTCATATCCTACTTCCTCCAAGAAGCCTTCCTGAACTATTCCAGACCACACAGAACTTTCCCTTCTTTAGATGCCTATTATATTTGGGATCATTGACACATATAAATTCATAGAACATCAGGAGTGGTGAAAGACCTCAGAAGCCTTCTAGTCCTATCTCTACATGACCAATATTCCCTTCTACAACATATAACATCTTAATAGTACATAATATGTGCTAGTCACTGTGCTAAGTACTTTATGATTATTTTCATTTTATACTCACAGCAATCCTGGGAGATGGGAGCAATTATTTCCTCACATTTTATAGTAGAGGAAACTGAGGCAAACAGAGGCAAAGTGATTTTCGAGTCACAGAACTAACTAGGCAGTGTCTGAAGTTGAATTTGAACTTGGATTTTCTTGATTCCAGACCCCCATGAGCTACCCACTGTAAAAATAATATGTGAATAAATTGATTATAGATATAAACTGATTTAGATACTCTGCTTGCTGTGTTTACAAAAGTATCTTCAGTTTATATAAGTGAAGTGGAGCTCATAAGTGAACTTCTCTTCAGAGCCAGGCACAAGGACACTAAGGAGACTCTTGTTATACAAAAATAAACTATTCATTAAGAATATAAGGATATAAAAGGATTTCTAACTCGAAGGGATTCTAACTCCACCCAAATAAAACTCCCTGATTCCATAAGGAACTGCTTCTCCTGTTTCCACAGACTACACTGATCCTTCCTGATCTGACGAGTCCAAATTTTCCCTATTCTACAATAAACTAACACTATTATCCTTATAAGAAGCATATAACTCTTAACTTTGTCTCCAAGTTTAAAAATAACAAAGGCTAGCTGTCTGAGCCTCAGCAAAAACCAAGTTAGGACTCTGAGCCTTAGCCAACTCAGAGTCCAAACCAAAGACCAAATCTTTCTTTGGTCTTCTCAGAGATAAAACAATCTATGAAACAGCAATAGACAGTCACTAGTATTTCCCAAGTTGGAAAAGGAAAATCACTTATCTCCTTTAGGCTTTTCCCTCCTTTCCTTCTACCTTCAGATAGTAAGGAGAGAGAGAAAAGATGTCACCTGATCCCAGAACTCAGAGAGAGAGCCACTGACACCCTGTGAGAGTAACTGCCACCTCTCTCAGAGCAACTGCCACAGAAAAACTGTTACATCTCACACACACACTGTCAACTTTGGAAACTGACCCTCTGTCTCAGATATGTTTCAAACTCCAATTCTTTCTCAAGCCAGCTTTTCCACTTCTTACCTCTAAACTAATGCAATAAGACTTAATTTCTAACATCATCCTTATACCATTGAGCCACCTGCCTGCCCCTGAGATGTGCTCCTCCAGCTTGGAGATATCCAGTGAGGAATACCGTGTTCTTGGAAACAATATGAACTGGAAAGCTGACTGTCAAATTTTTAGAGAAACACTACAAAGCCAGGCTTGATTTATATATTTTTAAATTATCTATACTTAAGAAAGTGATATAGATGATGTTAATGATGCAGGTTCAATTTTAAAGAGTTTCATAGTAATTTTTCTCCCTGAGAACTGGTTGTTAAATGTCTACCAGTATACCACTGCAGGAAGCCATAGTCCCAAGAAAAGCTCCCTCCTCTTTAGGAAAATTCTCTTTGATGGGAAGATTTTCTCAAATTGCCCAGCCTAAATGGGCCTCTTTGCATCATTTCTGGGGTAGAGAAGAACAAGTCTAATTTCCCTGCTAAATAAAAAACTCTTCAAATGCCAAAGGGCAGCAATCTCATTTCCCCTACATCATCTATTCTCCAGGCAAAAATAACCCCAGTTCCTTCACTTAAACTTCAGAAAGCAAAACCTCCATCATCTGGAATATTTTCCTCAATGTCCCGCCCAAAATAGTCTACCCCCCAAAAAAAACCCCTAATCTCAACATTCCAGATGTGGTCCTATCATAACAGAAGACAGCAGGACTGTTGCCTCATTATCTTTGGGTGCCACAACTCTTACTTAGCTTGGTTGGTTGGTGGTGGTTTTCCTCAAAGAAGGCCAAGGTGACATCCTTGATCATGGTGTCTTTTGACTTGAGCATAAATTGGGTGTACATGAGGAATTGTTGCAAAGTCATCAGCCTAACTCTCTCTTCCAGAGTCATTAAAGTCCAGTGGCAAGGCAAGAGTCAGGATGATTCTAGTGTCTTTACTAAGAAGCCCCCAGTGGGATCATAGAAAGTCAGGCACAACTAAATGACAACAGGTATTTAGCTGAGGGTCACATTAGTTGTACCAGTTTATATCTCATATATTGACTCATATTGGGCTTATGGGCCCCGAAGACAGAGATAACCCTAGTCGCAGCTTGCCTGTATCCTGTGACATTCCCAAATACAACCTAATCAGAGTAATTGAAAATTTTTTAACAAAGTAAATAAAAGTACAACAGATCATGATGTTAATTTGATATTTTTCTCAGTCAATATGCTACCCACAGGTCTTTCTTTGGTTTTTGTAAATCCTTCCCTTCTGTCTTACAATTAGTTACAAGAATTAGTTCTAAGACAGAAGAGCAGTAAGGGCTAAGCAATGACGTTAAGTGACTTGCTCAGGGTCACATAGCTGGGAAGTGTCTGAGGCCAGATTTTCATCTCTGGGCCTGGCTCTCTATCTACTGAACCACCTAATTGTCCCTAATCCCTTTCTTTTGAGTCTGACACAGTTAAATCAAGACAACCCCCCAAAAGAAAATTTTTTCAGAAAAACTAGTGTCTAGCCATGTCTCCCTTGCCCATTTTTGACTTGGGAAACTGATTTTATTTTAACTGAAGCATAAGGAGTTATACCTCATCTTTGCTAAATTATATCTTATCAAAATATTTTTAGATCTACATTTTATCAGGAAACACAATCGCTATCTCTCCTCAGCTTAAAGTTAATGGGAAATTTTAAAAAGATTACATCTATGTCTTTATCCAAGTTATCAACTGAAATTCAGCATTACTATATTCTATAGTCTGTGGTCCTTAACCTTCTTTTAGAAGCTTCGCCTTCCAAGCTGATGCAGAACCATTTGTCGGTGACCTGTTTGGATCCTTTTAGATCATTCAGCCAATTATCAATCCATCTGACTGTTCTGTTGTCTGATCTCTCCAACTTCTCTACAAGAATGGCCCAAAAGACTTGGTCAAATGCTTTGCTGAGATCCAGGCAAACTCTATTGATTGCATTTCCCCTTGAATTACCAATCGAGTAACCCCATCAAAAAAGGAAATGAGGTTAGTCTGGCATGACTGGTTCTTGATGAAGCCATGCCAAGAAACAGATCTTGAAGCATGGAACAAGTTACAGATGTAGTCCTGGTGCCAGAAATCTCTACACAACTTGGCTTAGAGACCTAGATTAGAAGTCAGGAGACACAAAGTCTACTCTAGGTTCTGGGACTGATTTGGGTCAATCACTTCTTCTCTTGTGGCCTCGGTTTCCTCTTTTGTAAACCAAGGGGGTTTGATGTGGTGGTCTTTAAGGTCATTTCTAGCTCTAATAATTTGTGACTTTCTGGGTCTATCAGATACACAAAAAGAGAGAAACTCAGAGACACTCTTCCCCCTGGCAGAATAGCCCCTAAAACTGAGTTGTCTTTGAAAAGTCAACTCTACCCACTGGGTCATAAGGGAAGAAAACATTCTCCAGTCAAATGGGAAATAACTTTGACAAGTAGTGAGATCCAATTCAGATAAACCAGGCAATCTTGCAGTCTCACACGGCAGAGGGAGAGGCAGCAGAGTTCCAATATTTATTGAGTGTCAACATTGTACTTGGCCATCATGGGGGAAACCAAGCACCAGGGCTGACTTTGTTGGCTTCTATTCCATTTGCAATCCTTGTCCTTATTGAATACCAGCCTGCCAGGGCTAGTTTACAGGCCCGGCTACTCAGCTACCGATGGCTTGAAGAGACATTATCAAAGTTATGGACACATTAATTCTTGAAAGACTGAATCAGGATGCCTGGAAGTGAAGATAAGCATCCCAGCTTTCCAGCTGGGAATTTCAATATTCTTCCACAGGAAGATAAGAGAAATAATCATTTCACTAGGCAGCCTCAGTGAAGGAGGCATCCTCCAGACTTAATTTTAATGCTCAATAAAGACGTGAGACTTGGCTGGCTAGGGATGGGTGGTGATCCTGCTGCCTGTGGGCTGGCACAAAAATGACAACTAAAAAAAAGCATGGACACCTGTTTTGTTCACAGAAATCAGTTTAAAAGTATGCCATTGATTTGGAGTTGGAAGCACCTGAGAGTCTATTTAATCCAAAGCAACACTTTTTAATAGATGGGGAAACTGAGGCTCAGAAAGTCAAAGTAGTAACAATAATTAATAATCATAATAACCATAACTAGCACTTACATGCTATAGCTATTATATGCCTTTTCCAGCTCATTTTACATTTAGAACAGGAAACTGAAGTTTTTGGCAGTAAGTGGTACAGCGGATAGTGAGCAGCGCTTGGGGTCAGGAAGACTCATCTTCCCAAGTTCAAATATGGCATCAGACACTTACTAGCTGTGTGACCCTAGGTAAGTCACTTCACCCTGTTTACCTCTGTTTTCTCATCTGTAAGATGAGCTGGAATGGCAAACCACTCTAACATCTCTGCCAAGAAAACCCTAAAAAGAGTTGGACACAACTAAAATGACTGAATGATAACAGCAAGTTTGCAAAGTGTTTTACAAATGCCCCATTTTATCATCAAAACAATAGTAATAGTAGCTAACATTTATTTAACATTTACTATATGCCAGGGACTGTGATAACCAAGGACTTTATTATCTCCTTTGGTCCTCATAATAACACTAAGAGCTAGGTGCTATTATTCCCATTTTACAGCTGAGGAAACTGAGGCAAATGGAGCTTAAGTAACTTGCCTAAGGTCATACACATGGTAAGTATTCTAGGCTGAATTTGGACCCGGGCCCAGTTCTGTATTCATTTTGCCACCTAGCTGCCTCCTTCCTACTGAAGGAGAACAACCTGTAGTATAGACTAGAAGCCAACTATGAAAATCAACTAGAAGCCAACGAGAGGAATTTGTGTTCAATCCTAGAGGCAAGAGGATGTCACTGGGATTTCTGGGGCAGGTGAATGGTATGGCCAGCCCAGTGCCTTAGGAGGGGTTGATTGGAAAAAGGAGAGACTGGAAGCAAAGACCAACATGGAAGTTATTGTAAGTCCAGGTGAGAAGGGATAGGCACCTGAACTAGAGTGCTAATTGAGTAGATGCAGAGGAAAAACCAGGATATATCATGGAGGAAAACTAGGCAATGGATTGGATGTGAGGGAAAGGGAAGAACTGAGGATGACTCAGAGAGGAAGGGTGTCCCTTCACCAGAATTGGAAATATTAGAAAGAAGTCAGGGCTCAGGGAGGGAGGACAGAAGATGTGGAATTCTGTTCCAGGGCAGCTTGAGATGCCTGTGAGACATGAAAACAATGAACAGGAACTTGGACAGACTTGGAGAGATAGTTGAGGAGAGAGAGAAGGACCTGGCGTGCTTTGGTCCATGGAGTCATGAAGAGTCAGTCATGCCTGAGCAACTGAACAACAAAAATGGCACATCCAGTTGGAAAATCCCAATAGATGGTTGGCGTTTGGGAACTGGACCAGTCCAGCCGAAAGTCTAGGGCTGGATAAATAGATCTAGGAGTCATCTGCATGGAGCATGGAGCTGCACTCAATGTCACTGATGAGATCACCAAGAGAGATTGCATGCAGAGAAAAGGAGGGATCCCACAACATGCCTCCCCCTCCTTGGAGACTTTCAAATAGAGGCTATAGTTCAGTTGTAGGGTATATTGAAACAGGGATTTCTTTCATATATTTATATTAGGTGAGTGCTGAGTACCAGTCAATAAACATTTATTAAGCAACTACTATGTGCCAAGAACTGTGCTAAGTGCTAGGGATGCAAATAGGAGAAAAAAAAAATCCAGTACTCAAGGAACTTACAATCTAATGGGGGAAAGGCAACATACAAAGGGAAGATGAAGATGGAGGAGAGATGAGGAGAGGAGAGAAAGAGTAGCTGGCAGGAGGCAGTGGGGATGGTGAAGTCCATAGAGGTGAAGCAGCAGGATATGAAGAGGTCCCTTTCAACTCAAATTCTGTGATCCAGAGCCCTGGGTGTCTCAGATTCCCTCATCATCTTCCATTCTCCTTTTCTTGATTCAGTCTTAGAGGAGGAAAGTGTCATGGCCAATCTGTCTGCTTGTACACATGCTTCCATCTCTTCTGAGAGCTTGACCACCCTCATCTACTCTCTCTAACCTTACTGTATCCAGCGGCTCCTTCTTTGTTGCCTACAAATATGTCCAGATCTCCTTTATCCTTGAAAAGCTACACTAGCCCTTGCCATCCCTTCAAGCTCTTCCTAGAGCTTTCCCAGACACATTCGCTGTCGGCATTTCCTCACCAGGGATTTACTTCTCATTTGTTGGCAAGCTGGTTTCTAAACTTTCCATTCTTCTGAAACTGCTCTCTCCAATAGCCTCATGATTACTAAATTTGCCACCTCTGAAGCTTAAGGGTTGGCTGACCACCCCCTCTTGCTGGACACTCTTCTACCTGGTTTCAGTGCCATTGTTCTTTCCTAGGTACCCTCCTGCCAAATTCTTCCTTTGGAATGTCCTATCCTCTCTTATCATCCATATCAATGATTTCCTACTTCCTATGACTGTGTCCCTAACTTAGGGACTCTTGGCTTTTCTTTTTTTTGTCCCTAAGAAAGGGACATCTTTCTTTTCTTTTTTTTAAACCCTTACCTTCTATTATAGTATCAATTCTAAGATAGAAGAGTGGCAAGGGC
The DNA here is from genome assembly GCF_027887165.1 of Monodelphis domestica. Classification (NCBI taxonomy): domain Eukaryota; kingdom Metazoa; phylum Chordata; class Mammalia; order Didelphimorphia; family Didelphidae; genus Monodelphis; species Monodelphis domestica. Next base: position 410,147,598 of record NC_077230.1, on the reverse strand, counting down.
TAAGCAATCAGGGTAATGCAGCTAGGAAGTATCTGAGGCCAGATTTGAACCCAGGTCATCCCAACTCCAAGTCTGGCACTCTATCCACTGTGCCACCTGGCTGCACCTTTTATTTATCTTTCTTGATAGCCTCTCCTTTGTGACTTCATCTGATCCCAAGTTCAGTTATCACTGCTATACATATGATTCCCAAATTTATATATCCGGTCCTAACCTTTCCCCTAACTCCAATTTTGCATCTCCAACTATCTGTTGGGCTTCTCCTCCAAAATAAGCAGAGCTAGATGATATGGTAGATGGAGCACTGATTTTGGAGGAAGGAAGATCTGAGTTCAAGATCTGCCTCAGATACTTTCTCTGTAACCCTTGGCAAGTCATTCTTAAACATTAATTAAGTACCTACTATGTTTTTGGTCAAGAATCAGGAAGGCTTATCTTCCTAAGTTCAAATCTGTCCTCAGACACTTACTAGATGGTTGACCCTAGGCAAGTCCCTTAACCTTGCCTTCACTTCCCCACTCTCTTCTCCCACCTATTCAAGGTCTACTCAAAGGAGAATATAAATAAAAGATCTTATCTATGATGCAAAGCCCCATAGAGTGGGCCATTTGGGTCCACCAAGCCCTACTGAGTGGGCTATTTGGGACCACCAAGCCCTACTGAGTGGGCCATTTGGGTCCACCAAGCCCTACTGAGTGGGCCATTTGGGTCAACCAAGCCCTACTGAGTGGATCATTTGGGTTCACCAAACCCTATAGAGTGGGCTATTTAGTTCCAGGTGGATACTGGGGAAACCAAAAACAACTTCTCAGCTGGTCTTAGGGGCTCAAGAAAACAAAAAACAAACCAATAAGCAAAAAACCTGATCTAGTTATATATGGATAAGTCCTGGACCTGTGACTTCCCTTATTTGAACAGTTTCCCACTGAGGAAACTTCTGCCAGTGGTGATTGAAACTTTCTGCAAGTTGGTCTTTTTGTTGTTTAGTCATTTCAGTTGTGACCATCCCTTTGTGACCCCATTTGGGGTTTTCTTGGCCAAGATATTGGACTGTTTGGCCATTTCCTTCTCCAGCTCATTTTGCAGATGTAGAAACTGAGGTAAATAGGGGAAAGTGACTTTCCCAGGGTTACCTGGCTGGAAATGTCTGGGGCCTGATTTGAATTCAGGTCTTCCTGACTCCAGGGATGGTGCTCTATCCTCTACATCACTCAGCTTCCCAAAAGCCAGTCTTAGATATTCCCATAAAGCACCAAGAGACTTGGTAAAGATAAATAAAAGGTGCAGCCAGGTGGCACAGTGGATAGAGTGCCAGACTTGGAGTTGGGATGACCTGGGTTCAAATCTGGCCTCAGATACTTCCTAGCTGCATTACCCTGATTGCTTAGCCCTTGCCACTCTTCTATCTTAGAATTGATACTATAATAGAAGGTAAGGGTTTAAAAAAAAGAAAAGAAAGATGAGCCAAGAGTCCCTAAGTTAGGGACACAGTCATAGGAAGTAGGAAATCATTGATATGGATGATAAGAGAGGATAGGACATTCCAAAGGAAGAATTTGGCAGGAGGGTACCTAGGAAAGAACAATGGCACTGAAACCAGGTAGAAGAGTGTCCAGCAAGAGGGGGTGGTCAGCCAACCCTTAAGCTTCAGAGGTGGCAAATTTAGTAATCATGAGGCTATTGGAGAGAGCAGTTTCAGAAGAATGGAAAGTTTAGAAACCAGCTTGCCAACAGTAAGGGACTTACTTTCCCAGGTTCCTCCATTCACTGTGTCAGAGGCTGGAAGTGAATCTAAGTCTTCCTGACTCTGAAGTCCATTACACCAAGCTGCTGGTACCTCTAGTGACCAGTTCATGCAGATGATTCCCAGGGAGTCTCACCTCTAAACTACCTGGCCATGCAGGATGGGAGAGAGAAGAGGGAACTTGCAGCGTTTCCCTTAGAATTCTGTGAATGAATGCCAACTCAGATTCAATGGCAGGGGAGAAAGGGAGGAACAACTTTCCATTACAAAGATCCCAACATGGAGGAAAAGGCCTCCATGGTCAATATGGATGTGTGTTCTGTAGTAAGCATGATTAATTATTTGGCATTCCTCTAGGAAGGATGGCCCGTGTACCTATAAAACTCCCAAGAGGCCAACATAGACAACATATCACATCATAAGAAAGAATCCTGAAAGGCAGGTCTTGAGGTCAGGAAGACCTGGGTTCAAATTGTGACTGTGATTCTGGGCATGCCATCTATTCTCTGTACCCCAGGCCTCTCTCTAAAACTATGAATTTCACCATATGTGCCATTCTTGTAGTTAAAATGAGTTTCTTCCAGCAATTGAATCACAAATCCAGACCCTACCACCACCACCACCTCCTCCACTACCAAAGGATGTCTGGGAGGGAATCATGGCAAATCAAAACCAGACAATATGGAACAAATCCTGGAAGTCATTGTTTAATGGACCCTTCAACATGCACAAGAGCAGCTAAGTGGTACAGGGGAGCTCCAGCCCTGGAGTCAGGAAGTATCTGTGGCCACATTTGAACCCAGGACTTCCACTCTCTAGGCCTGGCTCTCTATCTGCTGAGCCACCCAGCTGCCCCCAAAACTAGTATTTATAGAACTCTGCAAAGTTTCTGATGGAAGAGGGAGAGCTCTGGATTGAGGACCTGAGCTTGATGAAGATCAGCATTAACTGACTAGCTAGCCACTGGCACTCCCTTCTCTGTGCCCCAGTTCCTTTTCCTATCAACTGAAAATAATAGCAACAAGCAAGGCTTGCACTGCCCAGGGCGCTCGGGAAGAAAAGTGGTTTGCAATTCTCCAAGTAGGAGAAAAATGACCTTTTTTTTTTTAATTTAGGAAGATGGAGCACATGCAAGGTGAAGAGGAAGAGGCTCCAGGAGGAGGATTTTGACCATCAGACCTTGCTGCCCAGCCTTCAAATGGATTACTCTGTGGCTTGAAGTGTCCAAGCCTAGATTGGATAACTGACTGCATGTCAGTGGGGCTGAGGATGGCATTCCTGCACTCAGGAGGAGGGTAGGCTGATTGCTGCAAGGATGAGATCTGGAATGAGAGGACCAGAACCCAACTCCTAGAGTTGCTTCCTAGGCCAGCTGTACGGCTTTGGGCAAATCCACTTCCCTCTCCAAGTCTCAGTTTCCTCCTTTATGTTATAGTAAAATTGAACATAGTGGACTTCTCTACTAACAGCAATGCAATGATCCAGGACAATTCTGAGAGACTCTTATGAGAAAGAACGCTGTCCATATGCAGAGGAAGAACTGTGGGAGTAGATACACAAAAGAAAAATAACTGCTTGATCACATGGTTCAATGGGGATATGATTGGGGAGGTGGACTCTAAACGATCACCCTGGTGCAAATATCAATAATGTGGAAATAAGGTCTTGACCAATGACACATGTAAAACCTGTGGAATTGTGTGTCAGCTATGGGAGGGAGGTTGGGGGAAGAGGAAAAAAAGAACATGATTTTTGTAATCCTGGAAAAATACTCTAAATTAATCAATTAAATAAAATTAAAAAAAGAAAAGAAGTGGCCTCGCATTTGATCATCTCTTTTACTTCTCAGATTCTTGGATTCTTAATCATTAGGCCTTTCAAAAGATTAAAAGCTCACCTGATAAGAGTAAATTCTTCTGAACAGAAAAAAACAAGGTTTTCTCTTTAAGGGATGTCTCTGTCTTATTCCATAACAAAGACAAAAGGAAAATCTCTGTCCTGGCAGGCAATGAAAGAGGAGGAAAAAAAATGTACATAAAGTAAATGGACTCTGTAAATATGTATATAAAATATATAAACAAAGTTCAGATAAATTTCTGAATGGAAAGATTACTAGTAATGAGGGGGAAGAGGATCAAGAAAGATTTCTTGTAGGAGGTGGTCCTTAAATTGTGCTTTGAAAGACGTTTGGGATTCTATGAATTGAAGGTGAGGAAAGAGAACCTTCCAGACATGGGGGACCGCTTGGGCAAAGGAAAGGAGGCAGGAGTTGAAATGTGTTGGGTATAGAAAAGAGGCAGTAAGTCCATTTATCTGTACCATTGGGTACATGTAGGGAAGGAATATGAAATAAATCCTGTTGGGAGCTACATTGTGGAGGGTGTTAAATAAGAAGATGGGGATGTTGTATTTTGCACTAGAGAAAATAAAGTCATTGACATTTTTTATTTTTTAAGAATAATTTGTTTGTTGTATTAAAAAACCCAGTTAATTCCCTCCCCCTGGAGTTTTTTTTTGTTTTTTTTTTTTGTCAGTGGAGGGATGGGTTTGGACATGTTACACAGTCATATCTGTTTTATGGGAATAGCAATCTGGCTGCGGTGAGAGATAGTATGGATAAGACTTAGAGAGGGATAGAGAAGAATCAAGGATTGCAAGGTTGGGAACCGCATTCGTTCTGAGATGACCTTCCATTTGAGGAAAATGAATGATGAATTGTATTAGTTATTAGTATTTCTATGTGAAACCTTTCATTTCCCCCAAATCCTAACTTCCTAAGATCAGCCTGCTCCCAAGATAATTTACTTCCAGACCCCAAGGTATCTAACTGGACTGGGACCTTTTGTCTTTTGCTAAATTAGGTTTTGAAAGGATAAAGGTCCTTTTTTTCCTTATAAAACAAAATACCATCCCTAAGGCATTTGAAAGCCAGGGTGATCAGCCCTCTTTCCCTAGGTGGATGAAGTGGCATCCTCTTGAAGGGGGGGTCCTCTATCGCTGCCCCTGCCCACTCCCATGAAGTAATGGGTGAAGAGTTGAGATCTCTAAATCCATATCCTTTCAAAATATCCACCAATGGAGACTGCCAGAGGAGGTCCAAAAGACAAACATTCAGGCTAGTCAGAAAGAGGACACACTTCTCTACAAAAAACAGTATCAGAGCTTATACTATATTTCTGAGTAAGAAGCAGATGCGATGAATCCACCTTTTATTAATACTGTAGAACACATATCCTTATTAACAAACATTGACATTCTCAGGAAAATGACCTGTGTTAAAATTCTAGGTGTTTCACATTAAATCTATCTATCCATCTATTTTTCTATCTATCCATCTGTCTTTCTATCCATCCATCCATCTATCCTTCCATCTATCTGTCAGTCTGTCTAGTAATTATCATTTTTGGCCTTTTTGTCTCTCCTATTAAGATGGTGAGCTCCTTATAGGCAAGGACTAAATTGTTAAATTTTTCTTTGTTCCTCACATGCTTAGCATGGCACCTGGCACATAGTAAGTGTTGCAGAAGGACCTTCCTTATCTGGTTTAGGAGAGAGGGCTCACCTAAGGAATTACCAGGCTAGAACAATCTTAGAAAACAAATAAATTTATTAAGAGTAAAGGTTGAGTGGCTGGGAGGCAGAATGAAGATGGGTACTGCTGCAGTGAGAGACAAGGGGTTCAGGATTTTTATACCTTAAAGAAACAGAAACTAACCAGAAAGAAAGGTGAAGAGAGGGACAAACATGGAAGATTAAGTGGTATTACTGTTCATGGTGCCTTGGTATCTGGGGTCCAAGCAAAGGTATATACTATTTGTAACATAAAGGTACATATTTGTGCTCAAGCCTTCATCATAAAAGATGGGGAAATAAATAACTAGAAGAATCTATTGATTATGTAGTTGTCTTTTTAAATGCACCAGGGTCATCTTTCTTCTGCCTCTTGCATTCCTGGAATCTGAGAGAGAAGAGTGTCTCACATGTTCTTTATGGTCTGGGACCTCTCTAGTGACTTGGGGTCTCCAAGAGCCCCTGAGCTCCACTACATAGATGCTTAATCAATGCTTGTCGACTGCTAGAATAATGGTGGATATATCAATAGAAATGAGAAAACCTGGATAAATGTTTTGGAGGATAATAGAATTCTGTTTTGAATATGATGAGTTTCAGATGCTTAAGAGATATCCAGGCGGAGAAGTACAGGAAGGAGTTGGTAATGCGGGATTAGAATTCAGAAGAAAAATTGGGGCTGAATACATGGATTTCAGAGTTAACTGAAAGAGAAAGAATGAATCCATGATCTTTTCCAGGTCTGAGTTCTATGATCCCTCTAGGGTTCTTTCAGCTCTAAAATTCTGAGACATTTAAATGTCAAAGTGGTAAATATGGTAGGATTGTGGGAGAAACACACCCAAGTTTGTAGTAGCCTCTCTCCGCAAGAATGGGAGACTCAAAATCTGCTCAGTTCAAAAGTAAGAACTTAGATCATTTTATTTGAAGAGGTTTTTAAGACAGTATAATAGTCTAGGCTGGAAGAATGACTTTAAGGGGCTGGTGGAGTAGCAGTCCCTTTGGTAAAGTAGGCCCTCCGTGTGGATCAGTTTGCATATTTATTGAAGGTCCTGGACTGCCAGAGCCCAAGGTGCACATGACTCATTCCCCACCCCACCCCACCCCACCCCACCCGTCTCCCTGCCATCCTTGGTCATCAAGGGAGAGGTCTCTGGAATGCCTTCATCAAAGGGGAACACAACTAAGGTAAATACAGCACAAGGAAAGCAGTTAATAATACAACCTAAAAATTCAGAACTAAGGTAAATACTGACAGCACTGCATGAAGCTGTGGTACAGAACAATTTGACAGTTCAGAACTAAGGTAGAAAAGAATATAGTTCCAGTAACAGTACAAAATGGTTAACTGATTAATAATATAGATTCTGCAGTTCATGTATAATTCGTGTTAACTAGTGAGAAATACAAGATTGCAGAACATAAAGATCCTGCTTCCTTCACTGCCCATTGCCTATCTTCATCATTTATACACGTTACATATCTAAATATGTGCATATATACACATATATAGAGATATGTATGTACTTATTGTCTCCATTGATAAAAGTCGTGGGTTTGCAGGCCAAGATGAGTTCAGGGGGCAGTGGCTCTGCGGATTGAGTCAGGTCTAGAGATGGGAGGACCTGGGTTCAAATTTCAAGACACTTCCTAGTTTAGTGACCCTAGATGGGTCACAACCCCCATTGCCTAGATCGTACTACTCTTCTGCCTTAGAACCAATACACAGTATTGATTCTAAGATGGAAGGTAAGGTATTTAAAAAAAAATTCAATTCAGTCTCGAGCACTTATTAACTGTGGGATCCTGAGCAAGTCACTAGACCTCCCCAGTTACAGATAGTTTTCCTATCTGTAAAATGGGAATGATTAGACTAGCACCTACTTACCAAGGCTGTCAAGGGGATCAAAAGACCTTATTTGTAAGTCTGGGTGTTTTTTTGTTAGTTTTTAAGCTTTAAAGCCTAATTGAAATGCTATTGTTTTTCAAATTCCACCAGACACAAGCTGTGTGACCCTGGGCAAAGTCGCACCGCTTCCGTTGGCCTCAAGTTTCTTCCCCTGTAAAATGGAGGTGATAATAGACCCTGGCCCCGTGAGGTTGTTGGGAGGTTCAAATATTTGTAGAGCGTTTTACAAACCTTAAAGCGCTATAGAAATGCTATTGTTTTCTCTTAGAATGGAAAATCTCAACAGCTGGCAGAGGAATAAAATGAGGGTCCTGGCCCTCAAGCCATGCTCTCAGGCGCTGGGGTCTCTTCGCCCCGGCCCTGCTTTGTGTTCTGAGGGGGCGAGCTTCGAGGGGATCACTCCCAGATCTGCCCTGCCGAGGTCTTGAAAGCCGGGCCGAGAGGAGCCATGACAGGTATTTCGGCAGAGGACCAGCGCCCTCGCAGTTTTCTACTCCTTTTTCCCTTCAGTTTGTAGCTTTCCCTACCTCAGGATCCATAAAAACTGGTAGCACTGAGCCCAAACAATGCTTTCTCTGTATGACCCTAAGCACATAAACAGGAAGTACCCTGGAGACCAGCACAGCCATTTCCGCTGCAAGGGGATTGGACACAATTGTGACCGCAGCGGGGAGGAGCCAATCACAGCAAGGGGCGGGAGCAGAGGAGCATGGCCACCGAGGGACCTGAGCCAATCATGATGAGAGAAGCCGGCAATGGACCCAATCACGAGGGAGTGAGGGGGTCTGAGCCAACAGATGGGAGGAGCCCAGATGAACCAATCACAGGGGCTGGGGGGGCGGAGTCAGATTCGGGGCAAGGCAGGCGGGCGGAGCTTTATCTCGAAGGACAGCCATAATAGCCAATAATTGGAACGGTGAGGCAGAAAGGAACCAATCAGAGGAAACGACGGGGCAGGCCGGGACTTGTCTCGGCCGGCCCCGGGCCCCGGCCGCCCCCCCTTGACATTCGGGCGTACCGGTCGAAGGCGGTGTTGGGGAAGTCGGCCATGCTACAGCTGCGGGATTCGGTAGACTCGGCGGGCACGAGCCCCACTACGCTGGTTCCGACCAACGGGGGCGTGGGAGTGACAGCGAAGGGCCCGGGGCTCGGGCCGGCCGGCGGGGCTGGTGGCAGGACCCCGTTGCGCCAGACTCTGTGGCCGCTCAGCGTCCACGATCCCACGCGCCGAGCCCGCGTCAAGGAGTATTTCGTGTTCCGGGTGGGTGAAAGCGGCTTGGGGGCAGGAACTGTACTCTCGCGGGGTGGAGGAGGGGCGCCACGGCGCGAGGCCCACAGGCTTGAACTTGATTCTTTGGGCCGGGGGTGGGGTGACAGGCGGGCGTGAACTTGACTGTGGGGGGTCGTGAACTCTGAGCCTGGCACCAGGCTTCGTTGAACTTCTTTTCTGTGTTAGTGTATTTCCCTATAGGTTGGTTTCCTTTGTAATCCTCTGTATTTAGTTTCATAACGTTTTGCACGATTTTGACCATGGGTCCACCGAGGCTTTCTCAGACTGCCCAAGGGGTCCGTGACACCCAAATAATAACAGCTAGCCAGCATGTATATAGCTTTGCAAAGCCATTCACAAGTATTTCATTTAATACCCCAAACAACTCTGAATGGTAGGTAGGTGCTGCTATAATCCCTAATTTTTACTTTAAAAAATAAAACCAAACCAAATGAACACACTGGGGGCAGATAAATCCAGGCCTAGAAACAGGTTTAAATCAGGCCTCAGACATTTCTAGCTGTGTGACCCTGGACAAGTCACTTAACCTCCATTGCCTAGTGCTTACCACTCTGTCTTGAAGTCAACATTGTGTTAATTCTAAGATGGAAGGAAAGAGTTAAACAAAAAAAAATTTTTTTTAAACACAAACGACACTGAGACTCATGAGGAGGCTAGATTTGAATTTAGGTTTTTTGATTCCTGGTCCAGTGCTCTATTTGCTGTGACACCTTCCCTAACCCCTCCCTGTTTTGGGGTTCAGTTGAGTTTCCCATCAAGTTCTCCTGCTGGAAGTCTTTGACCCTCTCCAATTGACCCTCTCCAAGACAGTCTGAGGAAGTCTCTTTAGGATTAAACAGAGGATCACTAAAGAAACTGACTGTTGGGAAATAAATCAACAGAAAAAATTCACAGAAGCCCAACAACAGGTTCAGAGCCAAGTTCATCCCCCCCCCCCCAAGTCATGGTCACTACCCCAAACTCAGAAGTCAAGTTCACAGCTTGTCTTTGCTTCTTCTGCTAGTTTTCCATATTTTGTAGAGAAATCTGTATGTATCTCAAGACAACAAGCATTTTTTCTTTAAGACCTTTATCTTTCCCCCTCTTAGAATCAATATGCACATTGGTTCCTGGTCAGAAGAATAAGGGCTAGGCAATGGGGGTGTAGTGACTTGCCCAGGGTCACACAGCTAGGAAGTATCTGAGACCAGATTTGAATCTAGAACCTCTAGTCTCCAGATCAATCCCCTGAGCCACCCAGCTGCCCTCAACTAGAAGCAGTTGTTAAGTGCTTACTCTGCCTGATACTTACTGCTAAGTGCTGGGGACAAGTTGTTTCCCCTTGTAGAATGGGACCTTCTTGAAGGACTTTGTTTCTTTTTTCACATTCCTAGTGCCTGGTACATGGTAAACACTGAATAAATGCTTGCTGGCTGATTGACTTATTGATGCCCAAAAGAGGATAGATGGCAATACCTTTGCAAAGCTCAGAATAGTAATGAGAGCTTTAGCTCTCTTCCCCTTGGTAACCACTCCTGAACGGTTCTCCTGACCTATTAAATCAAAGCTGGCTCTGCCCCTTGCTATGTGTGTGTGATGTCAGGCTCAGGCCCTTTTCCTGTCTGGCGCTCCTCTTCCTCTGTAAGTGAGGGGGTTAGGGATGGATGTCGAGGCCAGCACTCTTGTGCTTTAAAGTTTTAAAAAGAGCCTCTTCTCCATCACACCCAGTGAAGTAGCTAGAACAAGATTCAGATCTTTTTCTGGAGGAGGGAACCAACACTCAGGAATGCAGACACCTGGCCTGGTCATCCATTTGGATGGATGGAATTTGAATCTGGGTCAGCCAGCTCCCCAGACCAGCCCTCTTTTCCCTGCCCTGATGATCCTCCCCTCCAGCTTGGCACACATCTCCTCACATGAGGGCAGCCTGACCAGGGTTGATTAAAGGCCCTTAAGTGTTCCCTCATGCCAAGGCACCGGAGAACTCTTACACCCTCAATGCTGGCTCCCAGATGAAAAACTAAGTTGCAAAGACAGCATCCCTCTGCAGAGGGAGCTAGAAGTTCTTATAATTGGTTTCTAGGCATTGTCTGTCTGAAATCACCCGTGGGTCTAGTGTAACCAAGAAAAAATGATCATTTATTCTCTGGGCCCCCATTCTGGGTTTGAGGTGACCAGTACTAGTGTTGGGACTCCCTAGGCTGGGCTCTCCCAGATTGGTGCTCTGCCAGGCTACTCTGGCAATTTCTACCTAAGCAGAAGAGGGGAAGGCCTTTCCATCTACTCTAGGCCTAAGCCTTGGCCTGCATACTTTGAACACGGATCGCAGTTCAGGCCTGGGGTGGATGGATTTCTAAGGGGCTTGATGAGTCCGGAGCATCAGAAGGGAAAGTTCAGGGATTTTTATTACCCTGGGAGAGACAATGGTAGGGGGCCATTCAGTAAGCCTGGGGATCCTCATCCCTGGCTGCTCAAGGACACCTCGCCATGCCTTGGAAGGTGTAACCTCTGCTTTCTTTTGTTTTGTTCAAGACTGGGACCATCGAACAGGCCGTAGAGGACATCCGCTTAGTTGTCTTGCCCATGGAAGATGGAGAGGTGCAGGGTGTGTGGCTGCTGACCGAGTAAGTGGGTCCCTAGGCTAGGACAGTGCAGGGCTTCTTTCCTCCTAAAGCACTTTCTCAAGAATCTGTCTGTGCTAGCCTAGAAACTCTAGTGGGGTGGAGAGGCCAACGTTCATAGCATTTTCTCAGGGAAGACGGGAAGCCTTTAGAGTTCCCCAGGGATGTTGTGTTAAAGACACTGTGCTGGCTCCAGTGCCTCATGGAGCTATTTCCCAATATCTGAGGGTGGGGAGGCCTTTGGCACATTAAGGTCACTCCTCCACTTCATTTATTTGCGGAATGGCATTTACAAACATTTGGGGAGAGTTACAAGCAATGACATTTTCTCTGCCTCACTAGGGTTGACCATTGGAACAATGAAAAGGAACGGCTGGTTCTCATCACAGATCAATCCTTTCTGATTTGTAAATATGACTTCATCAATCTACAGTGCCTGCAGGTGGTTAAAATATCATTAAATGCAATTGATACCATTTCCTATGGACAGTTTGAGTTTCCTCCTAAGTCACTGAATAAGTAAGTTCAACTCATAGCATTTGGTAGCACAGAATTCAAATTTAAACAGGAAGGGACCTTAGAGCAGAGGCTTTATGTGCTTGTTTTTTTTGTTTTGTTTTGTTTTTTGTTTTTATCTGTGTTTCAGTATGATTGGTCTCCTTTGTAACCCAATTGATGGTATTTTCTGTGGGTAAGGAGTCACTACCCTGTGCCACACAAAAGATTGGACCTCTGCTGATTGAGCAACAGCATCAGATGAATTAATCACAGTATAACTATAGTGAGGGAAATGTCCTTAGAAGGAATTCTTAAGTATAGTCATCACTGGGTCCAAAGTGGTTTGAATTTTTAAGTGTGTCTTTCCAAAGAATGGCTTTCATTACTACAGATATTTAAGTTTATAGCATAGCATTTGTACTTGAGATTTTTCCCCCTAAAGAATCCTATTATTTAAAGTAGAAGAAAGAAGCACATTTGAATACCCAGAATGCCAAACAGCTCTTTCTTAAGGTGCACAGGATTGTTTGCTTTCTGGCTGCACAAGAACATTTTTGTTTGGGAAAGAAAACTAATTGGGTGTCTAATCTCCAGTGCTGAGCCAGAGAAATTAATTACATCACCATATGCCAGGGTAGCTTTAGAGAGGCTGTTGCCTGAAAGAAATTTCGGTTCTGCCTTAGTAATAAGTCACTCAAAATACTGGGTGGCTCAGTAGATAAGAGCCAGGCCTGGAGACAGGAGGTCCCAGCTTCAAATCTGGCCTCAGACACTTTCTAGTTGTGTGACCCTGGGCAAGTCATTTAACCCCCATTTCCTAGCCCTTGCCCTTCTGCTTTAGAGTTGTTACTAAGCCAGAAAGTCAGGGTTTAATTTAAAAAAATAAAAAAAGCTTATTTGAAATAGGAACAAGTTACTTTTAGATCACCAAGTACATTCAAAAGGGATTATGAAATGATGGCTAGACTAAATTGATTTTAATGCATTAAAATGTACATGTACAGCAGCCCTTCCAGTGTTTTAAGTCTTATATATTTTCTTAGCTTAAACAAAGAGTATTGCATTGATCATGACAATTCTTGGGGCAGTTAAGTTTGAAACAGAGACATGCACTTCATACTTTAATATCCCATATGAAAAAGAGATAACTTGTGGTATTCAGTGTCCTTGGTCTAATGCTGTTGCCTTAGGGGTATTTTTCACGTGATAAAATGCTTGAAGTTGTAGTGATTTAGATTAAACATTAATGTGTTTCATAGGCTTAAGTAAAGATTTGGCCAGAAAACTCCTAGGTAGTTAAGGCTGGCCAATATTTGGAAATAGATATCATAGGCCAGGCAGAAAAAAAGTTATGAAAATGCCCTCCTTGAGTCAGCACTGTACTCTGTAAGTGAGCCTAAAAAGTGAAAAGAATTTAAGCTTAACCCAGGGCATTTTAGTTCAATTGAGCAGAATTAAAAATGCTAAAATCAGACATCAGTAAAGGGCACCTAGTATTATTTTGAACAAGAACAAATTCTGGATTAAAATCAGTGGGGGGGGGTGTTTACATTGAAAATATGGGAATTTTTTTGGTCACACACCAGGGGTTAACAGGGATGCTCTGAAAAGTGCATTTAAGTCCTGCTAATTGTATGTGACTTCGATCTCTTTCAATTTCAGGCGAGAAGGTTTTGGCATTCGAATTCAGTGGGATAAGCAAAGCCGCCCCTCCTTCATGAATAGATGGAATCCCTGGTCCACAAATCTACCATATGCTACTTTTATAGAGCACCCAATGGCAGATGCCGATGAGAAGATTGCATCTCTTTGCCAAGTAAGGGGGGGAAATCCACTGTATTCTTATCACTTCTTACCAACTTCCTGGGGAAGGGCCTTTAGACATGAAAATAATTTGCTTCTAGGTTTACACTAGAGAATATTGTGGGTTTAGCACAGAAGATGCCAGAATCGCCAAGAGCACTTACAGAGCTCATTTTAAAATCATGAGCAGAACGAGCATTTCTAGCTGATCACATTCCTCTCCAGCTCACTTCCTTCCAGCTTTTAGGAGGTGGGGTTTGTCCTTGATATTGGCTGGAAGCTAACTTGCTTTCTTCTTGTCTTTAAAGTTGGGAAGCTTCAAGGCCCTATTAATTCAAGCTGTCAAGAGGGCCCAGAAAGAATTCCCCTTACCAGGTCGGACCAATGGATTGCTGGTCTTGGAGCGCCCTCTTCTTATTGAGACCTACGTGGGGCTCATGTCCTTCATCAACAATGAGGCCAAGCTGGGCTACTCTATGTCAAGAGGCAAAATCGGCTTCTAAACTTCCTATTTCACAATCCACTTGCTATAGAAGTTGTCATTTGAGTGTTATAACAAAAGGAGATGGAGGGCTCAGGGTGTGCTCATAAGTCGAAGGAAATGTAATGGTTACTCACCTCTAGGGTTATGAGTAGTAAAATGAATTACAGACTTCAGATATTAGACACTCGACAACAATACAAGCTATACACAAAGGGCAAATTGAATCCAGTTGTCAGTTGTATTAGCTGGTATTTTATTTTCTAATGACTTCTAGTGCTTTTTCTTGAGTGTGTGGATTTTTGCTTCTTTTGACATTTCCCAATGCAGCTACTCTAGCATGTTCTTACAAAGGTGAGAATGACGTCATTTAGAATGGAATGTGAGGTTAATCGTCTCCACAGGGAGAGGTACCTGCTGTCCAGTGCCTGTAGCCACAAATGTTTACACTTACTTAGTGTCAATTGTAATATTTTAAAGCTTCATCTTTTTTTTTTCCTTTTTAGGAAGCCAAATGCAAAAGTAGCCAACAGACTGGTCCACTCTAGCTGGACCGAGTCCTTGCCTTGGTTAGCTACTGTTGTGGGTGACAGTAGCTGTTTTGTAAATATAAGTTTGGTCTGAAGTCAAACTTTTTCTAGAATGAATCTAAATTGTGTTCCTATTTATGATACCGTATAATACAGGCCCAAAGAGTTTTTTTTGGGGGGGGAAAGTCACTTTTAAGACAATTTAACTGGTTTTACTAGTCACCTTGATAATTCTTTGCACATGATTTTATTAACATATATGCTAAGTTTTTTATTGCCATATGAATATTTAAAAGGGAATGGGTTCACTTTGCTCTGCGAGTACTGCACTTTGTAAAGGACTCCTGTTAGATTAGCATTAAGCAACTAATGTCTAATGGTTTTCCTTGTGTGTGTCTGTCTGTAGCTCAGAATACTGCACTCACTTTAGCCAAGCTTTAGTGTCCTGGTGTGAAGAATCTAGTCCGAGATGATAGTCTTTTACAAATAAATTATACAAATAGAATGATTGCTAGACTTCTTAGAGAATAAGGATCCTGTCTGCCACAAAGCCCAATTTACTCTTTGTAAACTTTACATGCTATCTAACCAGCCTCTTGGTTTGTGTGTCCCTGTGTGTTTGAGCCCTTCGTTTTTAAGCCTCAAATTTAATTGTCAGCTTGTAAAAGCCTGGCATGTATGTGTCTGGAATGCAACACTGCATGTCCAAAATAGGAAGATGTTTGAGAAAATCATTGTGTCTTGCTTCTGTTTCTAAATCTTACAGTAAATATACTCCACCTTTACCAGCGTGTGGTGCCTTTTCTGACTTGGGGAAAGTATGGAAATGGCTTGCTTTAAACAAAGCCCAAAAGGCATGCTCCTCCTTGACCAGAAAGTGAACAGAAGGGTGTCCGGGAGCTTCCAGGTTATGATTTAACAATGTCTAGACACTTCAAAACAAAACGAAGTCTAAACACTTGCAGAGAGGAAAAATATATGGGCTCTGGCAGAGGAAAACTGCCTGGCCCTGTAGTACCTAGTCACCTGGCCACTGGGGGTATAGCACCAAGGTTACCGAATGGATAGTTTGCAGTAGGGTTTCTTGGGGCCAGCTTCTATAGCAACTAATACTACTTATTAGGCTCAAGTAACATCTCCAGGTGTTCAACAAGATGAAATGCGGGGTACCAGAAACTCTTGTCTGACTGGCTTTCCCTGGTGTCTAATGGCTGACTCTAGGATATAGTTTTCTCAGACATTTCTGAAACGGACTTACATTGGCAACACCTCACAAAGGTGCTGCCTATTTAAGAGTTTGAGCCTGCTTTCTAGAGACAATCAGTGATCATAAAAAGAGAAGATGGGGACAACTAGATGGCTCGATATACCCAAGCCAGGCCTGGAGATGAGAGGTCCAGGGTTCAAATAGATACTTCCTAGCTGTATGACCTTGGGCAAGTCACTTAACCCCCATTGCCCAGCCCTTGCCTTCTTCCTTGGAGCCAATAATCGGTATCCATTCTAAGACAGAAGGTAGGGGTTTAAAAAAGAGAAGGGGAAAGAGGTCCTAGGAGCTGGTTTATAATTCTATCAACTTGATATTTTGATAGTGGTATCTCAGAAACACTAGAGTATGCCCTGAGTCGATCTTAATGGAAAAAAGGTACATCACATTGCTTTGTGAACTTTCAAGTCTTTTATTATAAGTTATTTAAAAAGTCAGTTTTTCTATGTGACATATGTACAAAGATACTTTACTCTAGAAAAATATTTAAAATCAAGGAGGGAAATTAACTTCTAAGAAAACTTCACCCAGACCTTTGTTTCCCACCCTTGTCAAGTGATTTTTTTTTTCAGTACAAAACAAATATGTATTGGATTTATGACATAGCAGCATTTATTCAAGAATCTCCTCAAACTGTAGATCTCAAGAAGTCCTTAAGGCTTTCTGGCTGTAATTATTTTACTCCTTCATTTTCCAGGTAACATAAACATAACTGATCTTTGCTCAGGAGGGCCATGGATTCCCCACTTAGGTGCCAACACAGAGAAAGTACTTGAAAGTCACCTGGAAAAAGTTAAAAAGAAATATTCCAGCACATTCACAGCAATAAGTTGGCTTCATATTAGCTCTATTGGTTACCAGAAGGATGACTAGTTGCAAATCAGGATTTCAGTTGTACAAATAAGATTCACAGCACTCACCTTCCACTGGTACCTGCACTGCTACACAGCCTGCCCGGGACCACAGGTACACTTGGCTTCTCCCAGTGCACATGGCTAGCCGGGCCTGCTGGGGATCCCACTGGAATGAGCGGACGGCTGACAGGTGTTCTAACACCACAAATAATTTCAACTTCTGTATGTCCCAGATCCAAACAGCATTGGGAATGTTATCTAGTGGAAAGAGGCAACTTTATACACATATACTTAAGACTGGGTCCATTCCAGAGTTAAATATCATTTCTTGCCTACTCCAACCCCTTCAGATGCCCCTGTAGAAATGGAAGGTGATGGGCCAATTGTTACGTGGCCAGTAAACCATTTTTCTTAGTTGTAAAATCAGCCAGAGGGCTACATTTTGGCTCAATAAGCAGTATTAAAATTGTTTCATGACTTATTCCCATGTTTATTAGCCCAATTCCACTCTCTCCATGTTTTGCCCCCAAATGGGAAATGAATTATGTGTACCCAAGTCCTTGTAAGAGCCCATCATCTGAATTTGTTTTATGATCATCGCTATTCCTGAGGAGTCACAAAATTTTAACCCTTTGCTTTGGCGGACAACAGTGGCTGCTCTTTTCTGGCAGAATGAATGGATGGAAAAATTGGGAAGGGAACATCCTCCTTTATTCTGAGAGGGTTCATGAAAGGTGAAAGGTCATTTTAGTTGATGGGGTACTGACCATTTCTTGTTGCCAGGAAGCAATTGTCTGGGCTAAATGCTAAGATTCCTATACCAATTTTGGGATTTGGTCGATCAGTGACTGGTTTTGATGTTTGTAAAGAAACTGGAGTTGAGACCACCTCATCTGGAAGAGCACAAGAGAAAAATTAATTGAAAATAGTTTAACTGCATCATGAAAACATCTAAGCAATGAGTATTTTCTGTTAAGATCTTGTGGGACAGCTAGGTGGCTCAGTGGGTTGAGAGCCAGGCTTACAGACAAGAGGTCCTGGGTTCAACTATGACCTCGGGCACTTCATAGCTGTGACCCTGGGCAAGTCACTTAATCCCCATTGCCTAGTCCTTAGCACTTCTGCCTTGGAATCATCATACAGTATTGATTCCAAGATGGAAGGGTTAAAAAAAAAAAAAGACCTGTCATAACAGTGCTAAACAGAAAAGGAGTCACAGAGCTCCTAAGGACTCTGATAGTCTCAAAAAGAACTATATCCACCATTTGTCCCCATCAGAAAGCTGTATAGAAGGAGCCATTTTCTATGGATTGGAAAGTTTGCTTTGAACTGCTGCACCCAAGCTGGGGCTGCATCTTTATAGAAGTACAGGCTGTTCTCCCCCAATCACGGGTCCTACTGAGTCTCAGCTTCCAAAGTTAGCAGTCGATAATAAACAAAACTAGCTACAGCAGCTGGCCCAATAAATCAATAAAGGCGAGCTGCTTACACACTTCGATGGAAACATTTCAACCAAATCGCACAGAACAGTCATCTGTGGCTCTTACTCGCTTCTGTTTTTCTGGTTTCCCTGCCCCACCCTGGTGTGTCTCCCAGTTTGCAGGGACTCCCTAGCTCACCCCCATTTCATCTCCAAACTGCCCAGTCTTGAATTGTCTAGTTCCATCTTGTTACTGGGCAGAAGACAGAGGACCCTGAAATGAAGTGTGACTGTCCTACAGGCACCGTGAGACCCCTCCGTCTCCAAGTCTAGTGCACTCTACTACCCCCCCTGAGATTCTTTAGCAAAACCAGAAATTGCTCTTGGCTGATCTAAGAAAATCTCCATTTTCATAACACTACTGGGGAAGACCTTAGGTAAAATGTCAGGGAACATTGTGGGTCTTCATTCCACTGGACTCCCATGTGTCTTAAAGCCAGCTGGTCTCGAGCAATAATAAGGTATAGGTTTCCTTTTTTAAAAAATCAAATATGTGAAATTTAGGAGGGCAAAAAGGCCCCTGGAGGGAAAAATATGAGAACCATTGAGCACCAGGCAAGATTTTTAAACATTTTAGCAGCGACTATGAATAAACTGAAGAGATCACAACAGACTGAAGCCATAAAGGAAATCCAAGGGAGGAACAAGAGGTGCTTTATAACCAGGTCGGCAGAAGGAGATGCCGAGATCTGACAAAGAACGCCATGTTCATCTCCACGTGCATGGGGAAAAAAGAGGCCCCAGGCATGGCATGGAGGGGCCTGGCCTTGTGCAAGGAGCAGGAAACGGTGCTAACCCATAGCTCTGCCGCTTTACAGGCCTAGTGTGGACTGAGGAAGGAACCTCCTCTAGGGATGGTAGCCCAGCGGGAGAAGAGGCAGCAAGCTGGAACTGATCAAGGACAGAAGCGGCAGAAGTCGAGGGAGTCTCAGATTCAGGCTAAACCACCACCCAGGCAGGATACCCAAAGCCAGGAGGAGCCCAAGGGTCTCTGCTCCAGTTGGCTGAGTCAGACCTGGGCAAGCCCAGAGTGCTGGTGCTCACACTTATACCTGTGTCAGGCATTGTGAAGCCTAGACTTTACCCTGGATCAGACTGCTTCAGGCAAAGCCTGACTGTCCCTGAGATACTGGAATAGCAGAACTCTTGATATCCTGAAAAATTAGCAGCAATATCCAAGAGCAGGGGTATCAAACTCAACTAGAAATTGGGATGTCTAAGCCATACATAAAGATTTCTGGGGCTGCATAGTGATTTAGAAAACCCCAAATTGGGAGCAGCTAGGTGGCTGAGTGAATGGTCAGGCCTCAAGACCAGAGGTCCTGGGTTCAAATTTGAACTCATATACTTCCTAGCTATGTGACCCTAGGCAAGTCATTTAACCCCCATGGCCTAGCCCTTACCACTCTTCTGCCTTGGAACCAATATTTAGTTCTAAGACAGAAGGTGAGGATTAAAAAAAATTCTATAAATTAACATTATATCCTATAGTACTTTTATTTATTTTGTGAAAACATTTCCTAGTCACATTTTAACCTCGTTTGGGCTGCATTTGGAAGTTTTGTGGGTTGCATATTTGACACCTCTGCCCAAGAAGACATAAAAATAGGCTCAAACACACAGCCCAGCCAATTCCTTGAAAATTCCCAGGTTCTGGCCCTAACCAAAAGTCCAAAGTCAGGAAGTAAGACTAGAATAATGAACAAATGAAAATTTAAACAGTCTAATTTCTAAGATGTGGAAAGACTTGATTCAAATTTATATGAATAGGAGTCACATCCCAATTGATAAGTCATCAAAGAATATGAACAGGCAGTTTTCAGAGGAAAAATCCAACCTATCATTAGCCATACGAAAGCATTCCAAATCAACAATAATTAGAAAAATGCAAATTATAGCTCAAGTTTCTACCTCACACCCATCAGATTGGCAAAGGTGACAAAAAAGAGAATGACAACTGGTAAGGACTACCAGAAAAAGCCATATTTTGTGCTTTGAATAGAGCTATGAATTGATCCTGTCACTGTGAAAAGCCATTTGGAATGACATCCCCAAATTTTCTAATCTGTACACACACTTTTAAAGAGGTATTTCAGCTGAGCAAATTATATAAATCTACAGAATGTCACTGTACATGAAAAATGAAGAAAGGGATATTTTCAAAGATACTGAGAAGACCTGTAGAAGTATGCAGAATAAAGGGGGCACAACTAGGAGAACTATTTATATACCATAAAGACAAACAACCATGAAAGCTTAAGAACTCTGATCAATGCAAAAAGGCCACCCATGATTCCAGAGGCCTGATGATGAAGCAGGCGTCCCATCCCAGCAGAAAGGAAACAGCCTCATGCGTACCGAGATACTCAGTTCGGCATAGATAATGTGGGAAGGGTTTTGCTTAACTGCATATTTTTTACTAGGCTTTTGTTTTCCAGTTGGGTGGAAGAAATGAAGTGAAGAAATAAATGCTTGTTAATTAAAAAAAAAAAGAACATTCATCCCTTTGCTTCTTACATTTACTCTCTGTGTTGAAAAGAGAACTGGCTGCTGCTTTGGTTGGTGGGAATGGAAGATTCTCCATTTCTAAATTTTGAGACTTTTCTGTTTCCTTATATACAACCTGAAAGAACAAATACCAAAGTTTATGACAAAGGCAGTGAAACTTGGGAGGTAACCAGGTGAAAGTCTTGTCTTGTAAAATGTAAAGCATACAACTGTAAAGGATAATTATTACTGATGATGACAGAAAATTGTATAAGTGAATCTTAACAGTATGAAAGCATCTCAAATAATGCAATAATTCCCTCTGATGGAAGAAGCCTTTTAGAATCTTCTACAACTAGGAGAGTTCAACCATTGTCAGGACAGGGACAACTCCATTATCGAAACTACAATTAATATATTTTTTCCTAATAACACTTTTAAAAACTGGGGTGCTACCAGGGGCAGTTGGGTTGCCCAGTGGATGGAGAGCCAAGCCTAGAGATGGGGGAGGGGGGGTGTCCTAGGTTCAAATCTCACTCAGACACTTCCTAGCTGTATGGCCCTGGTCAAATCACTTAACCCCCATTGCCTAGCCCTTACTGCTCTTCTGCCTTGGAATCGATACACAGATTGATTCTAAGACAGAAGGTAAGGGTTTTTTAAAAATAAAAAAAGTTTTTAAATTAAAAAAAAAATTTTAAACGGGGTGCTAAGTCTTTAAAAGCTTCCAAAAATAAGGTCAAGAATAAAAGAAAAAAAAACAATTCTAAGTCAACAAATAAGACCCAACCCTCAGGATGACAGACTACAAGTGAGGAAGACACAGTTGCCTCTGTAAGGTACCAAGAGCAATGAAGCTCAGTGTTACCAATGACTGTAAAAGTTTCAAGATAAAATCTTGGGAATTTTTATATACCTGGAAGAGGGCTATAAAGGAGGGAAGAGGTTCAGACAACTACGGTTTTGTAAAACACCAAGAATGGAGTAAGAGAAAACCCGCCTTGGCTATCCCCCTTAATGGAATGATAATATACATGGGCCAGAATGTCATCCAATACCTTTCAAACAGATCTCTGTTCAGGTCACTTGGAACACCAGGGCCAGGAATGTAAAGAAGCCTCAGAAGAAACCAAAGATTCATTCCAAGGATTAGAAGAAGAGGGTTAGGGAGCCAAACACCAAGATAAAGATTGTCTGCATTCCTTCTTATAACCTGACCCTAAACTAATCCAAGGGGTTTGCCTCGGATGTTACCAGAAAATCAACTTGCTTAAAGGATAATTGATAAAGTTGTGCCGTTATTCTGCCCTGTCATCATTTTAGAAGGAAAGGAGCTTCACTCCTTGCCAAGGGCAGAAGAGGGGCTTGCTCATCGAAAAACCAAAGCTGTACAAATTCTATCAACACTGAAATTTTATATGAAACATTTCACAGAATGTCAATTCAGAGGTAGGCATTGTTTCTGCCACACGAGTGGCCAGAGAGTAACTACAGCTTCCTCTTCTCCAGCCTGTCTTCACTGGTGAGAACTTGGGTCAAGATCTGGAAGGGAGAAGCCCCAACAACTAGAACTCCGAAATCTGGATTTTACACATAAAAACAACTTAGAGATCTAGTTAGTGCAGAGCTTCTTTGCCAAAATATCTGGCAAACCAACAAACACTATTTAAAATTGTGCTGGTTTCTCCATTCTATTTTAATCCCTCACTGTAACAGGGGAGGGATCCTATGTTTTTAAAGATCATACTGATAAATTTTAGCCAGAGGGAATTGTATCCTTGGGTCTACACTCAATGGACTACATCTGTCATCTGAGGCCCGGCCTAGTTAAGTTTTTCCAATCATGGTTACTTGTAAAAAAACATGGAAGGATTCTATCTGCATGATGAAGACTACAATCAATAAAAATCAAGCACTTTTGCAATTTTTACTAGCAGCATAAACTCCAAACTTACTATCTTGGGGTTATTAATGGTCGTAGTATGGCCAAAGTCTGTAATCATCTTCCAAGTCACATGGTTAAGAATCCGCACCTGTTTGAAGAAATAAAGCCAGCATTGCTATTTTTGTTTTGCTCTAAACACACGCGACTAATTTCTCAAAGTTTTACACACACACACACACACACACACACACACACACACACACACACACACACACACACACACACACATGCTCTCTACCTTTTCATCATAGCTGCCGATGGCCAAAAACTGGCTGCTAGGGCTCCAGGCTATAGTCTTGATACCTAGAGACCACTCATACGCAGAGTATGTTGACAACAACCGGCCATCCAGGGAATACAGCAAAACTTTATACTGTAAACAAGAAAATCCAATTTTTGAATGATGCTGTCAGAACATTTAAGAACCAACCTTTCAGAATATTACACAATGTCATAAAGTAGCAATACTAGTTGAGATTGACACGGCCCTTTCAAATGCTCTTTACATAGCCTGACTATCAGTCATAATGACCCTGAGAAAGAGGTTCTCTTGCTATTAATATCCTTATTTTACAGAGGAGGAAACTGAAGCTCAGAACCCAAGTGGCTTGTCCACTGTCACAATTAGTGAATGTCAGAGGCAGAATTTGAGCCAAGAAAAAGTCTATTCCCTATGTCAATAATTAACAAGTAAAGAATGTTAGACATTTACTTCCTTCTCAGAGGGGTTGAAGAAATTAAGAAAATACATATTTGTTATGCACTTCAGTTCTATTCTGAGGCCTCTTTGAAGTGATGGTGACATGAGGCCACTCTGGCAGGTCCTGCTCACCTGGAAGGCCTCTTCTAGGCCTGGTGAAGTTCTGTATAAAAGTAGCAAGCCAACAGCTATCCGTGAGATCCCTAAAAACAAGTATTTTCTTCATACCTCCAAACAACTGTCCCAAGCTGCCAACACACATCCATTTGGAGCCCATTCAATCCCAGCAAGGTCTTGGGTGTCTGTGTCAAAATGCTACAAAAGAGAAGAACATGAGGGAAGGTGGGGTAGGGAAGGAAACAAATTTTAAAAAGATTTCTTTAAACCCCAAATTATATGCCCTTTGATCGTTCAAGCATGCAAAGGCTAATGGATCACAGGTACACTGGCTGTAAAGGGCGGCAGGGAACCCTGGAGGTCACCAAGTTCCAGTCCCTGATTGTAAAGATAAGTAAGAACTGGGGCCTGCAGGTTAAAGGATTTGCCCAGGGTCACAGAGCCAAGTGAGTCAGGATTTGAAGTCAGTTCTTTCTGACTTAGAGCCCAGCGCTCTATCCACGTTTCATTCTGCTTCTAATTTTTTATTTAATATCCTAAATATAGCTTCCAGGAACAAATAAGGTCCTTCTCCAAGGAAAAAAATAGTTTTATTGATGCCCAGAGTCTAATCTGATCCTGTCAAAAGGGAGACAGGTTTCATTATCCCTTTTCCAGAGTATTACAAGAGCTCTTTCCAGTTACATCATGGTGGTCACTTTTCTATACAGTGTTCTTTTGGTTCTGCCTATTTCATTCTGCATCGATTCACATAAACCTTCCCCATGTTTCTGCCCCATCTTCAAATTAATTTCCTTTCTGCTACAATCTCCCATTCCATTTATACAGAGGCAGTCAGGGGGAGTGGTTAGAGCTGGCCATGGTTCTCTGTCAGGGAACTTCAGGCTCAGGCCTGTTTTTCTAAACCCTTACCTTCCATCTTGGAGTCAATACTGTGTATTGGCTCCAAGGCAGAAGAGTGGTAAGGGCTATCAGCGGCAATGGGGATTAAGTGACTTGTCTAGGGTCACACAGCTGGGAAGTGTCTGAGGCCAGATTTGAACCCAGGACCTCCTATCTCCAGGCCTGGCTCTCCATCCACTGAGCTACCCAGCTGCCCCCCCCCCTCCTTTTTTTAAGCCCTTACCTTCCATCTTAGAATCAATAATGTGTATTGGTTCCAAGGCAGAAGAGTGGTAAAGACTAGGCAATGGAAGTTAAGTGACTTTTCCAGGGTCACACAGCTGGGAAGTGCTGGAGGCCAGATTTGAACCCAGGACCTCCAGTCTCTAGGCTTGGTTCTCAATCTTATTATCAGGTCTTTGCAAAAATCCTGCTAGGAATGTTTTGTTACCCATTAAATTTTTATTTCTGCTGTTGTCCTCTGAGATTTATGATTGGGTATAAATAGTACATGCAAACAATTAAATCCCTTTTCTTACATAACTCCAAACTGTTTTACAGAGTTTTTGGAAAACAAGTAGTTTCAGAAATGCAAATTAAAAAAACTCTGAGGCACCATCTCACATCTATCAAATTGGCTAAAATGAGAGAAAGGGAAAAATGACAAATGCTGGAGAAGATGCAGTAAAACTGAGACCTTCTTACACTATTGGTGGAAGAGTAAACTAATCCAACCATTTTGAAGAAGAATGTGGCATTATGCCTAAAGAGTAATAAAACTGTGTATATACTTTTACACAGCAATAGCACCATTAGGTCTGTTTCCCAAAGTGATGAGGGAAAAAGGAAAAGAATCTATATATTCTAATATTTTTATTACTGCTCTCTTTGTGGTGGCAAAAAAAAACCAAAACAAACAGGAAACTGAAGGGATGCCCATCAATTGGGGAATGGCTGAACAAGCTGTGGTATATGAATGTAATGGAATATAACTGCGCTATAAGAGCAGGTTGATTTTAGAAAAACATGGAAAGGCATGAGATAATATAGTGAAACCAGCAAAACCAAGAGAACACTGTATACAGTAAAAGCAATGCTGTTTGAAGAGTACCTGTGAATGACTAAGCTATTTTGAGTAATATGAATATTCAAGTCAACTAAAAACAGCTAAGAAAGAAAAATGCTATACGCCTCCAGAGAATTAACTGATATACTGAAATATGTATGAAACATGGTTTCACGTATATATGTGTCACAAGCTTGTGTTCTCTAGTGTGAGGCTGGGAGGGAAACAGTTCAGAACTCAGAATATAATCCCCAAAAAAGGGGGGAAAAAGAAAGAAAACCAAAAGCTGCACTAATAGTGTCTTTCCCAAAGCCTGATCCAATGTTTCCATTTTTAGTTATCTTTGCCAGTTCTGTGAAGTAAAACTAAAACCTCTTCTATAATTATCAATCTGGACCACATATTCACATGGTCACATTTGTTTGAGCTCTTCAAAAGGGGAATGGCTTGTGGTCTTATACATTTGATTCACTATGTATTTTAGCAGACCTTCTCAGTGACATTGGACACCTTGTTTTTTTCCATTTACTGGTTTCCTAATTCTATCTGAATTATGCAATGGCTTTTTAATTTTACGTAATCCAAATTATCCCTCATATTTTTTACTGCTTAGCTCTTAGGCCTTGTTTGACTAAGAATTCTCTCCCAAGACAGTCATGAAAGGTACTTCCAATGGTCTCCATTTTTTAATGACATGGAGTAGATTGTGTGTTAGTCTAAACTAAATTTCCATTAGCTTTCCAGCTTTTCTAGAAGTTCCTTTTAAATATGAGTTCTTCCCCCAGGAATTTACATTCTTGGTTTAATACTGACATTTAAACTCTGGGCTATAGTTGCTTCTGATTGTTGCTTATCTAATCTATTTCACTAATCTATGCTGCTAATTGAATTACTTATTTAAATCAATTGTTATTGTTTTGTCATGTAATCTGAGGTTTGGTAATATAATGCCCTCTTCATTTTTTCCATTTACTTCAAATGATTTAATTATTATCTTGTCAACTCCTATAAAATACCCTGTGATAATCTATTACAATGCTAGGTCCTGAAGTTAATTTGGGTAGTAACATCATTTTTATTATATTAGCATTGTCCAACCTAAATTGAATCTCTAATGAAGTCTTCTTTTATTTGAGTAAAAGAGTTTGTACTTTATAGAAGTGCAGTGTCTGGCTTAAAATACTTAACTCCCAGATTTTTTATACATGTCAAAAATTATTTTGAATGAAATTTGTCTTATTTTCTCCTGGTTCTTTTTTATATTGCATAAAAATGCTTATGATTTTACAGGATTTCTTTGTTTCCTGCAACTTTAATGAAGCTATCAATTATCTCAATTAAGTTTTTTGGATAGTTCTCTGAAAGAAGTAAACTATGGTGCCATATGCTTGCCCAGGGTCACACAACTAGGAAGTATCTGAGGTCAAATTTGAACCTAAAACCCCGAGTATCTGGGCCTGACTCTCAATCCACTGAGTCATCTAGCTTCTCCCTCTTTACATGCTTTTTTGATTTTTAGGATTAAAACACAAATGAGGTCTTTTTCAAAGGCTTTTCCTTCAGATAGTTAAATGATCATGTGGACTTTATGGTTTATATAATTATTTATATTTGTCATTTCCGTAGAGGTTGTGGCAGGTGAAAGATGAAATGACTGAGGGAACAAAGCAACACATGCCAACTGCCAACTATATTAGGACCAGGACCCTTCCTTAGGCTAATTTGTTTGGTTTGGGTATCAGTATTGTATTTGTCTTTAAATTAATACTTAACTGTTGAAGATTACAAAACAAGCAAATGAAAGCATTAAGTCCAATACTATACTTAATTTGCTGCAGTAAACTAATAATCTATGAGCCTACACATAATTTATATGATAGCAGCTATGTTACAGATAATTTACATGGCACTACTAAGAAAAAGTAAAATCATTCTATTTTGAAAATTCACTACCTCTTCTACGGCACAAATGTTAAGGAGACTTTACCAATATGTGAAAATGAAAAAGTTGGGCTAAAAACCAATTGCTGACTTCTAGGAATGTGAAACATTCATATTTAGTATAAATCCATCCTAATCTTCTCTACTTAAAGTATTTCCTCCCCAAATTCCTTACATCTCTCTACTAAATGTTTCCTCTATATTTATCATAATACCTCTACCTCAATTATATATATGCATGCACATGTGTGTATATATGCACGTATGTAGATACACATGTAATGTGTATGTATGTGTGAATGTGTATTTCATTACTTGAGGGAAGGGGTTGTGGTATTTTTTTTCACTCCTGGTACTTAGTACAATGTTTGCACAACAGTAATTGTTTAACAAAAAATTGATGAATTGAAAAATAAAAATTAAAAAAATTAACCCATCCTAGTAGATTAAGAAATATACCTCCAAAATGTGTTTTTAGCAGTAACCAGAAATGTCTCACCCTCAGGAGCTGCCAGTCACTACACACAAAGAGGCTGATAAAATCTTTGCAGTCACGCCTTTCTGCCAAGGCCATGTAGCGGCCATCCTTTGTAAAGCTTATTCCTATCAGAAAGAGGAAAATTCAGTGGATTTATGAGGAAGAGCAGTAAAATCACAGGAATAATTTTTTGCAAAGAAGGAAAAAAAATGGGGCAAAGGTAGGGGAAATAGCAAACAAAAACAAATCAACCTAATTTCTTTAGATAGTACTTTTTAACCAGACTTGTGATTTCCTATGTAGAGAGTGCTCCCGGTGAGGGACTTCCTCCACCAATCCAGATCAGCACTGTCTCTGAAGCCAAATGTCTTAGGAACACCCAAAGGAGTGGAGGCCTCTTCATGGTCCAGCCAGAATGTCCTGGGGTGAATCTAGAAGCCAGGCCTTCCTGATTCTGAGTTTACTCTCATACTATGCTGCCCTTCTCACCATAGATGGATTTATAGTTGTCAAAGAATTACAGCAATACAGATACAATATAGTTTTTTATTGTTGTTGTTGTTGTTTTTATATAAACCCTCACCTTCTGTCTTGGAACCAATACTGTGTATTGGTTCCAAGGCAGAAGAGTGGTCAAGAGCTAGCTAGGCAATGGGGTCAAGTGACTTGCCTAGGCTAGACATGGCTAGGATGTGTCTGAAGTCAAATTTGAACCCAGGACCTCCCATCTCTGGGCCTGACTCTCAATCCAACTGAGCCACCCAGCTGCCCCCTACAATATATTTTTGATATTCAATGTAATCTTTATTAGATGACCCAGAAAAACACTTCAGTATCTTCTTGTACTTCAGCAATTATTACTATATTGTAGATATTCCAAAAAAGTCAGAAATATTGATATAGTCATATAAAGTAACTTCTTACTGTATGTCTTTTCCACTTAGAAATCAGCTTATTTAACTGAAGGGAACTTAAGTTATTAGGTTAAACAAAATTATGATATTATACCAAAAAAGTCTATGGCCTCTTATATCAGAAGTCTCAAAATCATTTCAATTTTTAAAAATATTTGATTTAATTCATAAGGCAAATATTTATGAGGAATCTACTAAATAATGTGCCAGGCACTGTGCTCAGGATGCAAGATAAAAATGACTCTCTCCTGCCCTCAATGAGGGCAGAAATAAATGCACACAGATATAGGAAATATGTAATCAAACTAATTTCAAGGAGGTAAGATTTTAGCGACTGGAGTGGGTCAAGGTAGGCTTCCTGTAGGAGTTATCATATGAGCTGAGCTTTGAAGAAAATCCAGGATTCTACAAGATGGATGTGAGGATAAAGTACAAGGAGAGCAAACAGTCCATACAAAGCTATGAGATGGGATGGGGAACACTAAGCGGACTAAGTGAACCTGAAACAGAATGCGTGAAAGCTGAAATCCTGATACTACTGCTAGATATATTCCCTAAAGATGCCAAAGACCAAGAGAAAAGATTCCAAATGGAAAAAATATTTATAGAAGCGACTTTTTATGATAGTAAAGAACTGTGAACAGTGAGTGGGTGAGCATCAAGTGGGAATGATTGAACAACTCTAGTATGTTCATATAATGGACTATTATTGCATCATAACAAATGATGAACAAGATGCAGAAAAATATGAGAAGACTTGTATGAACGAATAGAAGGATCTAGGAGGAAAATGTCCATGATGGTCACAACACTAGGAAGGAAAACAATTTTGAGAGACTTTAGTACTTTGATTAATGAGGCGATCAATCTTGACAGGATTGATAATCAAACATGCTTTCCAGATCTTGGCAGAGAGAGCTGATAGACTAGAGGTACGTGAAAGATATATTTTCAGATGTAGCCCACATCTTCAATAGTTTGCTTGGCTCTATTTATTAATTACAAGCTCTTAGAGTTGGGGGAGGGGGCAGGGATAGAATTAGTGAGTAACAAGGAAGTAAAGAGCATTAATAAAACCTTCTTAAGGATACAACAAAGAGATGATAAAAAATTTGGACAAGATATGGACAAACAGGGCAACTGTTATATTCATAAGCAATTTATTATACACTTTAAAAATTGCAATGTAAGTTGAGTTTCATATATAATAAATATTCCTCTTTTGTTTTCTGTTTACTGAAATGCTCCTTTCAGAAATTATTAATCTAACAGTCATGAATAAAACATGAACATTTAAGTCCATAATAAAAAAAGAACATTTTAATATTTTTTAAATGAAGTAGGAGTCAAACCATGGAAGGCTTTAAAAACCGAACAGGAAAAACTGTGTTATGTCCTAGAAATTGAGCTTTTAAAACAAAGATAAAGAATTTAATAAGCACAAATATTTCCATAGAGAAGGAATGAGCATTGCCTAAGAAACTGTGAGTCTACTCTTAAAAGCAGGGGCTTAAAAAAAAAAAATCCTTGGGGCAGCTGGGTCCCTCATGGATTGAGAGCCAGACCTAGAGACAGGAGGTCTTGGGTTCAAATGTGACCTCAGACACTTCCTAGCTGTGTGACCCTGGGCAAGTTATTTAACCCCCCATTGCCTAGCCCTTACTGCTCTTCTGCCTTGATTCTAAGGTGGAAGGTAAGGGTTTAAAAACAAGCAAACCTTACCTTCTGTCTTAGAATCAAGATTAAGTGTTGGCTTCAAGGCAAAAGAGCAATAAGGGCTAAGTCACTGGGGGTTGAGTGACATGCCCAAGATCACATAGCTAGGAAGTATCTGAAACTACTTTTGAACCTAGGATTTCCTGTCTCTAGGCCTGGCTCTCTAGCCACTGAGCATACCTGCCTGCCCTTCATATAGCATTTCTTTTAAACCCTTGACTTCTGTCTTAGAATTAATACTTTATATTGGTTCCAAGGCAGAAGAGCCATAAGGATTAGGCAAGGGGTGACATGTCCAGGATCACGCAACTAGAAAGTATCAGGACCTCTTGTCTTTGTGCCTGGTTCTCAATCCACCGAGTCACATAGCTGCCTCCAGCTTTTTAATAAGTATATATTAAGTTTAACACAACCATACCCACACTGACTAGCTTGTGGTCCCCCTCTGAACTTCTTATTCATCCCTTTTATGCTTTAAAGAATTATTTCATTTCCCTTCCTCCTTTTTGTACACTATCCAATCCCCCTTTACTGCCCTCTATAATACTCCCTCCCAAAAAACCATCCTCTCTTGAACCAATAAAAATAGTCAAGCAAAACAAAGCTATTCAATGACCATATCTGAAAACTGCTATCTTATCCTGCATCTCTAGGCAATGGTCACTGCACTGACCATAATTCTTAAGTATTTCACATTCATGGTTCCTGGGTTTGGTCACTTCAATCTCCATCAGTGCAAACAAATTCTCCCATATTTCCCTGAATTGGTCTGTGTCATGCTTTGCTCTATCCCATCCCCTTTGCCTCTGTCCTCAGCCTCTTCTGTTCTCTGTATACTATCTCCCATGAAGATCTCTGAACCCCCATGTTCCATTGTCACCTCTATACAGAAGACTCAGATCTTTCCATAGAGCCCTAGTCTTGCCCCTGAGCTCCAGAGCAGCAGCATCAACTGTCTACAGGAATTTCAAAATGGATCTCATATAAAACTCAACCTCAACACATCCAGGGAAGAATTTATTATCTTTCCCCTAAACCCACCCCGATTCCAAACTATTCCATCACCTTTGAAGGCACCACCCCCCTCCCAGCTACCCGGCTTTTTAACCTATTAGCCTTGATTCTTCTCTTGCCTCGGATGTTCACTCAGTCACTAATGTCATCTTGTCATCTCTATGTCCACAACACCTCTCCCATACTTCTCTCTACTAACTCAGCCACCACCCTAGTTCAGGCTTTCATCCCCTCTCACCTGGACTACAATGGACTCCTAAGCGGCCTCTCCTCCATTCCAAATCCACTAAAGTGACTATATAAGGTATAGGTTTGATCATGTCACCCAATTACACAAGAGTCTCCTCTGGCTCCCTATTATCTCTTAAGATAAAAGATAATTTTTTTTTCATTTAAAGTTCTTTACAATGTGGCCCCTTCCTTTCTTTCCAATTTTCTTATACAATACTCTCCCCTCCATAAATTCCGTCATTCTACCATACTGAACTATGTGATGTTCTGTGAATAGGATGCCTCATCTTCTGTCCCCATGTCTTTGCACTGTCTCTCCCTGATGCCTGGAATGCTTTCCCGCTTGCCCTCCTAGATTCCCTGGCTTCCTTAAGGAACTAGCTCAGACACCACCTACCTGCAAATGCCCTTCCCTGGAAAGTTACCTTACACCTACTCTGTTTGATTTTGTATATATCTATATATGTTCATGTTACCTCCTCCATTAAAATGTTCTGTTTTTGTTCTCTCTTTGTAATTCCAATGCTTAGCACAGTGCCTGGCACATATTAAACAATTACTAAACGGTTATTCACTCACTGATTAAATTACATTCATCATCCATAATTCAATATCCATAATTCATATCCATATGGATCCAAAATCCATAATTCAAATGATGGATACCCAATTTGTGTCCAGTTCTTTGCTTAGATAAGAAGTTGCTGCTATAAATATTTTGGTAGGAGTCCTTTCCCTCTTTAATGTCTTTGGGGCATGCTTAGTAGTCTTAGCAATGGGCCAAAAGGCATACATAATTTAATGATTTTTAAGGTTATGGTGACAGCTAGGTGGCACCATATGCAGAATGCTACACCTGGAGTAAGGAAGACTCTTTCTGAGTTCACATCCAGTTCCAAACACTTACTAGCTATGTGACTCTGGGCAAGTCACTTCTGTTTGCTTCCTCATTTGTCAAAAGAGATGGAGAAGGAAATTGCAAACCACTCTAGTATCTTTGTCAAGAATACCCCAAATGGAGTCATAAAGAATTGGACATGACTGAAAATGTTTTGACAACTTCCGATTCTGTTCTTCCTGGTGCAGATTCCTACAAGTAACTTAGTTTGGCTTTCATTTTGGCTCCCTTATCCCGGAGATTGAAGTTAAAATTAGACCACAGAATCACAAACTTCCCTTTTACATCAGAATCTAGTCCTTTCTCTTTTATAGTATGGCAATTTTCTGTAGTCCTAGCTGCCAATATTGCTGCAATTGTCCTGCAGGATTGTAGGATATAAGTCACTTTAACTGGACCTTGCTGGTGATTCAAGGACCTGTTATGGGTTTATGCTTTTTTACTCATAACTTTATACATGTAAGATTTTAATATATATAAATATTTTTATCCAGAATTTAATTATTTCTCTTTTATTTGGGTTTTTGAGGGGGTTCTTTTGAAAATCCATTCATATACCTCATAATTCAGTCATGCAACACCCTCAGAGGAGACTGTATAATTATCCTAAAATCCAAGGTTTAAAATTTTTTTGAGAAATTTTAGGAAAAGAAAATCACTAACATCTCAAATCAAAAAAGCAGATCTTTTGGAGAAGGTGCCAAAGGGATGCCTGCAGAAACCACACTGCAACAAAATATCCAGAGTGAACTTTGGGATATAATGAACTGAACTGAACTGAAGGGGGCTGAACATATTTATTCTGAATGTAAACTCTTATGCCAAACAGGAATGCCCCCTAATTGGTGTTTTGTCAATGCATCTATCAATAATTTTTTTCGTTTTCTTTCTCTTTTCTTTCCCTTTTATCCATAAATTGTTGCAATTTCCCCTTTGTAAAGTACATTATGTTATGTACCTCTAGCCAGAGAATCTCTAGAGGTATAAGCTGATTATATGAAATGATTCATTGGGGAGACTAGGCATGTTAATCTCCCCAAACCCTCAGTTGGAGAGATTTCAACATGCTCATCTCCTAGTAGAATCACAGGGGGATTGTATAAAGGGAATTCCCTCCCCCTCTGGGGTTGTGGACTTACTTCCCGAATCCCATTTGTGTGCCTGCACTATGTGACTGGACATTACGTGAACACATGAGCGGAAGGATAAAGGAAGGAGTGAGGGGCACACGCATTCTCTATTCCCTGGATGGCTGCGGTGTAGGAGTCTGGGTGAGCACCATGCAGGTGGAGCAACCATGTGGTCAGGTGAGAAAACAGGCTTTAATCCTCTACCTAATTTTCTTTCTTCATTTTAAGTGATAATTAAACTCTATGGAAACTAAGAACCTGAAGTTTGTAATTTAATTATAACAAAGGTTGAAGGAGAGGTGGCTATACCTAATTCAGTAACATAGGCTTGATCAGTATATGCAATTCCAATTCTCTTTTGTTGACCTATTTTAAAAACTCTCCTGAGAAGAATCTGATACACTCACCTTGCTGACAGGCTTTCGGATATTTGATATAGGATACAGATTTTGTACACAAGGACCAGACTGTTATCCGTAGCTATGAGAGAGAAGGAGAGGGAAGAAAAAGAGACAACATATGTTTAAAATTTCAAATTCTAAAATAATGTCCAATTCATATACCTAAATCAGACCTTCCAAACGGACAAAGTTTAGGAAATTTAAATAGTTCTTTACTACTGGAGAAGAAAACATGAAAAGTGTTAGTTATCTCAAAGTTTTTCTCCCTTCTTCTTTAATTTTTTTTTAAAACCTTACTTTCTGTCTTGGAATCAATATTAAGTATCTGTTCTAAGGCAGAAGAGCAGTAAGGGCTAGGTAATGGGATTAAGTGACTTGTCTAAGGTCACACAGCTAGGCCAGTTTTGAACCTAGCACCTCTGGTCTCCAGGCCTAACACTCTATCCACTGAGTTGCCTAGCTGCCCTTCCCCTTCATAATATTTAGTGGGATGCATATTTTTATATAATCAGTCAGACAAGGAGTTAGATTTTTCAAAATTGGTTTAAATATATGCACATACAACACATGTACTCACTTCTACAGTCTCTGTTTTTAAAAATAAAAACACTCACACTAACCTGTTTTAATTTTATAATACAATTTTATTGAGTACTTCTAAGTATTATAATATAGCTATATTTTTACAAAAGTCAGTTGTTTTAAATCATCTAATTCACTAATTCCTGTCATTAAACAGTGTAGGTTTTTTCTCCAAATAAATAAATAAATAAGTTACAGAAAAATCACTTCCACCAAGCATATTAATTCACTATTACCTACAAAGAGTTTATCTGATTTATGGGACTATCTTCCTTCTCAACATCAAGAAATATTTTGAACTATGGACTATAGTAATGACTAACAGAGTTGTTGGCCAAAGAAAGAAGGGGATAATTAATTGCCTGATCATTGAGTGTCCAGCAACATCTCTGACAATTTTTGCATTTTATATCTTCTTGACACCATTTCTTCCCCTAGTGTATATAACTTAGCGCTGCCAATATAGGATAATATAAGGTCATATCAAGAAACAGCTTATTAAGAAATTCTGACACAGAGAACCCTGAGCCAAGGACTTTAGGAAGATGCTAAAGAAACAGAAATGAACTTATATGCAACATTATTTATTGGTCTGTACAAAGAACAATAGCTAGTCAGGCCCTGATGGATAGATGTCTTAAACAGTATCTAAGCCAGTATAAAATGGGTACTAACTATATTTCTGGAAGACTAATATGGAGACAGAAACAAGCCCATATAAAAGCTGCTATTTAAATGGCAAGCATTGGCCCATCAATTCAATCCAAAAAAAGAAGCAGCTTTTCCTTTGCACCCTACAATCTCATAAAGTATACGGTCATACCCAGCATTCTAAAACTCAAGCACAACATAGATGGAGTACATTAAATTTCACTTGGATTTTGTTTTCATCCTTGATAATAATTTCCAAGATGCTCATGAGTTTTTGGAAATGTGTAAAACACCAACATTTCCAGCAACTGGGCCAGGTACACAACATAAAAAAGGCCTCAAATCTTAGGGTGGAAGAGTACACAGCAAACTTTAAAAAGACAAATAGCATGGAAAGCTGAACTATTATTTAAAATAGCAAATGTGAATGCACTGGGACTCGATAAAGTCCCAGGATAAAGACCAAATGCTGAATGACCATTTCCTATCAGCTCAAAGTGATTTCTAGAAATGTAGAAATCTGGAAGAATGTATAAAATGGAAATGGGAATTTTTGAATCAAGAAAATACTACATTCAGAATTGGAAGCAGAGCAAGCAGCACTGTGGTATTGAAATGCAAGGATAGCCTCAAAGAGCATGGAATCACAAAATAGTTGAACACTTCTGAATCTGGGGTTTCAAAGGAAACATGTCAACTAACGTTCTCCACTTATTTCCCATCTTCTGCCTAAGGAAAAGGATGTCTCACTTACAAGACAGCCTAGAAACAATTTACGAGGTGTTTGGAATATTTCTGGAAATACTTATCCATATCCATAGAATAAAGGAGGCAAAGCCAGCTGCAAACAGGCATCTCCATAGGGTTTCAAGGTCACAGACACAACTATGTGAGCAGGGCATGACCATCTGCCCTATTATTCAATTAAAAACAAATACTTGATGGTCCATGGCAACAGCAGCAACAAAAGACATGTGTCTTCATCAGGGTCTCCTGTGAATTTAAGTACTCTTATGTCAAGAGAATATAGACTTCTACAACACTTTCCACATTTTAATTGATAGTTACCAACAAAATGGAAAACACTGATAACATATAATTGCTGAGAAAATATAACTCTCTCATTTCATAGATGAAGAAATTGGGTATGCTGTAGCTTGTCCAAAATCATAAAGATTGTGATTTTTTAAAAATATGCTGTATTGGTTCTAAGACATTAGAGTGGTAAAGGCTAGGCAATGGGGGGGGGGGGGGTCAAGTGACTTGCCCAGGGTCACACAGCTAGGAAGTGTCTGAAGCCACATTTGAACCCAAGTCCTCCTGTCTTTGGGCCTGGCTCTCAATCCATTGAGTCACCCAGCTGCCCCCAGAGTGTGATTCTTTTTTTTTCTTTGCAGACATAATAAAATTTATTTAAATTTTATGCATTATGGTAGCTGCAAATGTAATCATATGAAACTGAAGGACAATCACTTTGCTCTGTCCATACAATGGAGCCTTATAAGTGAAATGAATGGGAGTTCCACAGTTACAAAAAAACAGAAAGGGTTAAATTGTTTTTAAGATTTAAATTTTGTAAATGGAAATACAGTCATCGACTGTTGCTTTATCACTTCTGAGAGATGTTACAGGGAGGGGATTCTCCATTGTTTAAACACACAAATTAGATAGTACCTTAATTTATTAGGGGAAAGTAATTCTAAAGAAATTAGGGGAAAGTGATTCTAAAGAAATCAACTCTTCAATGAATAGCAACACTAAAAATCAAAGGTACTTCTAATAATACTTTGAATTTTTTCTCTTCCATTTCTCATTCACCTTAAATTTACTTTCAAGTCATAGATATGGTAGATTGTTAATCTTCAGCCCAACAAGAACTACAATGCAGACATGTGGCTCAATCAAAAAATCAATTTCAGTTTTAGATTCAAGAAAATTCAGCTTTTAAGTTCAGATTGCTTAGATCAAATTTATACTGTCCTTGATTCTATTTATCTCACTCCAAATTTCAATATGTGCAAATTCTTATGACCATAAATATTTGGTAGTTTATTTTCCCAATTCATATTTAGCTTTAAACAGCAAGGATTATCCAGCCTTCAGTTACCAATACAAAAAATCAACTGAGTAACTTCTAAAGAACTGGCATTTTTTCACTGATGCAGTTCTCAAACCCAATTCTTTTATAAATATTAATAGAGACACTTCACACCAGATCTTGCAAATTTTCTTTCTTTTTTTGTGAATTCCACTGATTTGATTGGCTACTAGATTTTTACAGAGGAGAAGAATTTATGTTTTACCTATTAAACCACAGAATGATATTCTGTCATTTCAAAACAACTTTCCATGTTTAGGAAATCAAGTAAAAAACATAATAATTTTGGCAGAAAATAAAACCGACAAAAAGCTAACAAAGCAATGTTACATTTGAACAAACATATTTTAGTTTTATGAATGCACTAACCACCAAAGGGAACAAAATAAATTTTTTTCTTTAGTAACAACCTTGAACGTTATTTATAAATGCCTCATTTAGAGACTTCCAGTCAAGATGGCGGTGTAGAAGCAGTGAAAGTTCAGACCTCGGAAACCCTTCCTTACTGATCGCAAACAGAGTGCTCCTAGGCCACTGAAATTCAAGCTGAACAACAGGATAGACCTGGGGAAACCTCCTCCTGGACCTGGATCAAAAGGTACCACACCCCAAAAGCCAGAACCCTAGATCACTCGGATCTAAGGGGTAGACAGAAAGAAGGTCCCAGGACCCATCCCCCCCAACCCAGAGTGCTGAGCCCACGGCAGCAGCAGGAACCTCAGGGCTCTGAGGACTCACCTTGAAAGCAAACTGAGCCAGTCTCCAGGATGCCCAACACAGACGGCAGGGAAACATAGAGAGAAGGGGGAAGCCTGTAACCCCCTGGCTGGATCCTTCCATCTGAGCCTCAAGGGAGGTCCCAGCTTTAGGGCACCAGCTGAACCCAATCCCATCAGGAGCCCTCAGAGCTACTGAAAGGACAGAAAACCCAGGGCTGGCAAAGGGGTTGCTCCGAAGAGCTTACCTTGAAAGTAATCCGGGCCAGTTTCCGGGCATTCAACACAGACTGTGGAAGAGGAGGTTGCTGCTTTTTTCTTC
Source organism: Monodelphis domestica (assembly GCF_027887165.1). Taxonomy (NCBI): domain Eukaryota; kingdom Metazoa; phylum Chordata; class Mammalia; order Didelphimorphia; family Didelphidae; genus Monodelphis; species Monodelphis domestica. The sequence continues at coordinate 410,109,282 of NC_077230.1, read as the reverse complement.
TTCTTTTTTTTTTTTGGCTCGGGATCATTCGGCCCACACCACCTGAACCTAATCCCATCAGGAGCCCTCAGAGCCCAGGCAAGCCGCTACCCCTCCCCCCTTAGAGAGCAGGGTCTTCTGAAAAAAAACCAAAAAAAACAGAAACCTAGAGGCGAAGTCAAGATGGCAGCCTAGAAGGAGCATAGACCTGGCAGCCTGGCCAGAGCTTTGGAGATCCTCCATATCTGCTCCAGCCGTCCAGGAAGTTTAAAACTCAGAGTAAACCCAGCCCAACTAAGCTGAACTCAATCCCATCAAAAGTCTCCAAAACACAGGGAAGCCCAGGCTCCCCATCCATCCTCATTGACTGCTGGACTTTAAGCCAATCAAAAGCCTCCAGAGGACAGGAAAGCTCAAACCCCCAACAACCCTCCCCCAGATTACACCAAGAGATCCTCTGTTAAAGCTCCAAGAGGGGAGACTGATAGAAGTCCCAAAAACCAAAAAAACAAGAGGAATAAGAGCACAGACAAATACAGGGAGGAAAGAAAGGGTGAATTTGAACAAACAACAGAAACAGAAAAAAGAAACTACAATAGACAGCTACTACTCACCAAATGGAACAGAGGGGGAGAGATCAGCAAATGATAAACCAGAAATCCCAGCGAATTGGATACAGACTGTGGAAGAACTCAAAACACAACTAAGAGAGGCTGAAGACAATTGGGAAAAGAACTTAAAAAATTAAGATAAGTCATCTGGAAACAGAGGCACTTGAACTAAAACAAGAAAATAGTGTCCTGAAAGCCAAAATCATCCAGCTGGAAAATGAGGCAAAGGAGATGAAAGATGAGGCAAAGGAGATGAAAGACGAGATAAAGAGGATGAAAGACGGTCTTCAAAGAAAATCAGACCAGAAGGAAAAAGACGACCAAAAAGCCAAAGATGAAATCCAGTCTTTAAGAACCAGAATAAAACAACTAGAATCAAGTGACCTCACAAGGCAGCAGGACACTATAAAACAAAACAAAAAGAATGAAAAAATTGAGGAAAATGTGAAGCATCTCATTCACAAAACAGACGATTTAGAAAATCGTTCCAGAAGAGACAATTTAAGAATAATTGGACTACCAGAAGACCACGACAAAAGAAAAAGCCTGGACATAATACTAGAGGAAATTATCCAGGAAAACTGTCCTGAGATCCTAGAACAAGAGGGGAAAGTGGAGATTGAAAGAATCCACAGATCACCTCCTGTATTTAATCCCCAACTGACAACACCAAGAAATGTTATAGCCAAATTCAAAAACAATCAGATGAAAGAACAGGTATTACAAGCTGCCAAGAAGAAGCCATTCAGATACCATGGAAACACGGTGAGGATAACACAGGATCTGTCTGCATCCACACTGAAGGAACGAAAGGCATGGAATACTGGAAAGCAAGGGAACTAGGCCTACAGCCAAGAATAAAATACCCATCAAAACTGACTATATTCTTACAGGGGAAAGTATGGTCATTTAACACAACAGAAGAGTTCCAAGCATTCATAAATAAAAGACCAGACCTGAACAGAAAATTTGAAGTCCAACCACAGAACTCAAGAGAATCATCAAAAGGTAATTAAAAAAGAGGGGAAAAACAACAACAACAAAAAAGTTTTTTTAAGAGACTCAATAAGTTAAAATGATATGTATCCCTATAAGAAAAGAGGTCATTGGCAACTCTTAAAAACTGTTGCTATCACCTAAGCAGCTAGAAGAACTACACTCAGAGGGAATAGTGACAAACTGTATAGGATGAAAGGACAAGACATAAATAGGTATATAGATATATGCATGCATAAATACATATACATGTGTATGTATATATATACACATGAGTATATATGTATATATATATGTATATGTATATGTAAATGTATATGTGTATATATATATACATGAGTAGAAGGGTAAAAAACAGACTGGTGGGGAGGGAAGCAGTTCAAGGGAGGGAGAGGGTGGGGGGAAATTTTAAAAAGACTACAGGGGAAAATAAAGGAGGGAATAAGAAGGGAGGGGGGTAGAAAGGGAAATACAAGGGGGACTGATTTAAAGTAAATCACTGGACTAAAAGGCAGAGCTGAAGAAGAAAGGTTAGAATTAGGGAAGGATAAAAATGCCAGGGAGTCCACAAGTGACAGTTATAACGTTGAACGTGAATGGGATGAACTCACCCATAAAACGCAGACGAATAGAAGAATGGATTAGAATCCAAAACCCTACCATATGTTGTCTCCAAGAAACAAACATGAGGCGGGTAGACACCCACAAGGTCAGAATTAAAGGATGGAATAAGACCTTCTGGGCCTCAACTGACAGAAGGCAGGAGTGGCAATCATGATATCTGATAAAGCCAAAGCAAAAATAGATCTGATCAAAAGGGATAGGGAAGGTAATTATATTTTGTTAAAAGGGACTTTAGATAATGAGGAAATATCACTAATCGACATGTATGCACCAAATAATATAGCACCCAAATTTCTAATGGAGAAACTAGGAGAACTGAAGGAAGAAATAGACAGTAAAACCATAAATGCCTCATTTAAAACAGTGAGTGGATGGGGTAGTTTAGAAAAGTCCAAGTAATAAAATGTATTCAATTACTTGGAAAGTTAAAAAGCTAATGCAACAGTGTTACATCCAGATAAAAAACATTATTCAACAGTAATTCAAATACCTAAAAGGGTTTCAAATTGAATATTTTATTAACATGGTAGTTGTCTTTGTAACATGTGCACATACACTCGCACACTCTGAATGACCTGCCTGGAAAAAAGATGTCTAAATATGCCAAAGGGGAAAATTAAAAATAAAAAATTCCTTTAGGTTTTCATTATTGTAGGCAATTATGTCCATATCACTTATAAAGCTATTGCTGAATTTATCCAAGGAAGCAGAATTTGGGAGAAGAAAAAAACTTTGGGGGAAATTTAACAGTGGCATAGCAGAGCTCTCAATATGAGAAAGCTGACATAATGTGGACTTTTGCTGTAAAATTTGTCTTTGTAAAATATGGGGAGAAGTTTATCAATGGGCAGAAAATAAGAGAAGGCCGTGTGAAGTAGGCTTTTGCAGTCAATTTGTGCAGGGTCATCAAGAAAAATGCTTAGTCCTTCTCTAGAACCAGTTTCAGAACTTTTCCAATTGTAATGGTCTTCCCCTCATCTCTTAAGGTAAACCAACCCATGTGAGGGAAATCTTTGAAGGTTTCAAGGCAGATGGTTCTTGCTGTCCTTATAAGGGCAATATGCATACTTGATCTTGTTTGACAAAACGTGGTCGTGTCTTACTTTTTCCTCCTGATTTTTTGTCTACCAAGCAGATTAAGGCTGTTATCTTGACTTCTTCCATACAGGTATGAATATGCAGCACCACATTATAACCTGGGCAAATGCTGGGCATCAAATGTGTATCCTGAATGAATAGATTATTAGGATCACAGAGTATGAATCCTGGAAGAATTTCTTCTTCTTCAATTCCCTTCAGTCTAATCTTGAGGTTTTTACCTGGGGCTACAGAATCAGTTTCTACATCATCAGAAAGGATTCCAAGACCTTCCACGTTGTGCTTGTTTGGCATCAATACAAGCTGCTGTCCTTTGCAAATAGAGCCTGATTCCAGCTTTCCTAGAACCACAGTGCCCATATCCTTGTATTTACCCACAATTGGCAGCCTGATTGATCCATCAACTGATCTGTTGAAGTTTGGCAAATTATCCAGATATGGAATAAATGGTAACCCAATATCCCAAGGACAGAAATCTGATTGCTCTATAAGGTTTGCACCAGTCAATCCTGAGCAGGGAATGAAGTGAATATCCTTTTTGGGATTGAAGCCAACTTTTTTCAAAAATGGCACCAACTTTTCTTTACATTCTTCATATCTTTCATTGCTCTGATTTATTGTTGGATCATCCATCTTATTAATAAGCACTATTAAGTATTTTACACCTGCTGTTTTTGCCAACATGGCATGTTCTCTTGTCTGTCCTCCTTTTTCAAATCCAGTTTCAAACTTTCCTTTCCAGGCAGAGATTACCAGTACAGCCAAATCAGCTTGAGAAGCACCACTAATCATGTTTGGGACAAAACTCTTGTGCCCAGGGGCATCTAGGATGGTGAAATGCTTCTTTTCTGTCTCAAAGTACGCTCGGCCCACTTCTACAGTTTTACCTTTGTCTCGTTCTTCCTAATTTGTATCTAAGGCCCATGACAAGTACCAAGTTTCTGTTTTTTTCTTTAGCTTCTTGTTCATATTTTTCAAGTGTTCTTTTGTCAACCATCCCCATCAAATACATTATTTGTCCTACAATAGTTGATTTACCAGCATCTACATGCCCAATGAATACTACACTTACATGTTCTTTCTTAGGTGCACCTGGTGATGCTACCACAGATTTAGGTTTTGGCATTTCTTCTTCCTCCTCCATCATTTCTTGGACATTCTCCTCAGGAGGCCCTCCATCTCCCAAAGAGCCACCCCCTGGCTCTGCTTCACTAGGTTCTTGTTTGTGCTCCCATGATTCTTCTGGGGACATTTCTGCCTCTCCATTTTCTAATTTGCACCTTAAATCTTGAGATTGAAAGTTTCATATTAATGTATTAATATGGTCAGAAAGTGTCTTACCAACAGGTTCTGAAACTTCCATGCTAACAGCTGAATTTGAACCTTCATACAACACTAACCGTTCTTCTTCAAAAGGTTCCACAGGTGCTTCGCCCTGGTAGTTCGCTGTGGATTTACTTATCTAGAGTGCGATTCTTAAATCAAAATACTTTTTAGGAAATTCTCAAGCTATACTATGTCTGTGTGTAGAATCGATTCATTCTAAAGCAGAAAAGTGGGCTAGGCAATGAGGGTTAAGTGCTAGGAAGTGTCTGAGGCCCAAGAGGCCTATCTCCAGGTATAGTTCTTTATCCATCGAGCCACCTACCTAGCTGTATGTGTGTGTATGTGTATGTGTGTGTATTTTTATGTTTACATATATATGTAAATTTTTTGAATTAACAAATACATAAGTGGAGAGCTACTTATCCAGAATTCCCCACAACAAAGCAGATCACAACTCGTTCTCAATTAGAAGACAGTCTTCAAGAATAGCTTTTGCCAGATTTTATGGAGAACCACTTACTAATATGCCTCTCAGAATCTAACTACAAATATATAGGCCTTCATCTTCTTCTTCTTCATCATCATCATCATCATCATCATCATCATCATCATCATCATGTAATGAATATTTACATTAAGCACATACTTTGTATAAGGAAGGCATTGTGCTATGTGCTGGAAACACAAAGGGAAAAATGAAATGGTCTATGGCTTTCAAATTTTGCTTCTACTCAAAACCCTAATTTAAGCCTGCTAAGACTTGCCAGAACCTATACTCTGCTGCTATAGTTAGCTCCTGAAAACCCAGGGTCACCTCCATGCCACAAGAAAGCACTGAGGCAGGCCTTTATTAGGAAATAGCTTAATTTGTTTGTTTAAAGTAATACATACATTCCGTGACAAGACCTCATATTGAAATGCCAAAAATGAATTCCAAGGTAAATAGAAATTACTTTTTAACCATGAACTCTTATATTTGTTCTCTAGTTTCATCTATAATCAAGAGTCATTTATAATTAGACCTGAAATAAATCTCTCATAATGACTTTTACAGGAAAAAGCCACTGGAAGTAAGAAAATGATCACATTGTACAGGAATTGGCAGACAGCTGTGTGGTCTCTTTGATTTTTGTCCCCTTACTTTAATGTACAGGTAACACATACTAGTTGATACATAAACCTGGAGAATGAGATGCTCTAATTTATGGATATCAAGTCTGTTACTATAAAAGGGGAAGGGAAAGGAAAACAGCATTTAAGTAATTATGAATATCTTAATATCCTTCCTTTCTCCTAATATCCTAAGCCCCTTATAAATAGTATCTCATTTGATATCTTATGTGAAGATACACATGATTTGTCAATCGATCACCAATTTTCTAAGAATTAAGCTGCAATATATTAACAGTAAAAAAAATACAGGACAATAACCAGAAAGCATTTTGGGATTGGAGAAGGGGCCCAATCACTATTTGGAATATTAATTCTTTCACAAAACTACAGAGATGGAAGGTATGCTTCAGATTCAGTCAAATGCTACAGCAGGAATTTATTTCAAGATGACAAAATCCTGGACACTAGAACATTTACTTTTCCTTTGCCTTATAATTTTTTTTAAATGGGAATATTTAAGTTTTCTGTCAGTCTGAATTCTAAATAAGCTCAATGTATTTTTCTGGATTTAATTCTGGATAGCTTCTACCTGTAAACCTTAAAATTTCTTAGACTTATGAATGTTGGAAATTTCCCCATTGGGAAATTTCATACTGGAAAAAATTTCCTACTGATAGTAAGAACTCTACTGGAATGTGAAACCCCTTGGCATGGGAGGATCCTTCTCCTCCCTACTTAAGACTACTTTAGGACAGAAACCTTTTGCTAAACAATGGAAAGGGTTTTGACCTATGCTTAAGCATAGAACAGGAAGTTCTTTGAGTCATGATTGATTTTAGAATTGATACAATAGAGATACTTGGAATGACAGAACCAGGTCTTGGAAAATACAATCTCCACCCTACTTAGAGTAACAGGATTTAGGAAGGGCTGCAGCAAAGATCAAGATTTAATTATTTGAGAATATGACCTTCAACAGACATGTGCAAGGCCACAGACCTCTGGGCGGTCCTGGGTTAAACTAGAGCCACCATTGGCACAGGGGAGACATCGACAGTGATTGGTAGATGTGAGAACTGAGGGGAGGAAACTTAGATGGTTTCCTTAAAGATAGCGGGGTCTGAGGACAGAGAAAGGAGGTTTTTGCTCTGAGCGAGGTGGCTCTGAAGGAGGACTGAGGAGGTTGCTCTGTTGGAGGACCAGGAGAGAAGGCTGGCTCTGAAGGAGGAGAATTCTCTGGAAACATTTCTTGAAAGGAGGCTCTCTTGAAGGTGGAGCCTGAGGATGGCATGAGAAGCCTTACCTAGAGAGATCTTGGGTGAGTGATAAAACCAACTGACTGACTTATTCATTCTTATTCCTTTCTTACTTTCTCTCTTTTTCTATTGATTAATCAGTGTATTATAAATTAAATTTCTCTATAAAACCCAGTTGGCTTGGGCATATTCATAAATTGGGAATATATTCCCTGGCGACCATCTTATATTTATATAAAACCAAGACACAGTAGAAAACATATTTCAGCGGTCATAATTGATATATATATTTCCCTTGCTCCCAAACATTTTAATTATCACAGTTTATGGCTCCCACTCTCTTATCTACAACTATTTAACACTCAAAACTATTTTAAATCTAACATACCATATAGTGAGCCTTTCATTTCATGGCCCCATAAGAAACACATTTGGAATTGGAAAACGAGGGGATGCCCGTCAATTGGGGAATGGCTGAACAAATTGTGGTATATGTTGGTGATGGAATACTATTGTGCTAAAAGGAAGAATAAAGTAGAGGAATTCCATGGAGAATGGAACAACCTCCAGGAAGTGATGCAGAGGGAAAGAAGCAGAACCAAAAAAACATTGTACACAGAGATTGATACATTGTGGTACAATCGAAGGTGATGGACTTCTCCATTAGTGTCAATGCAATGTCCCTGAACAATCTGCAGGGATCTAAAAAATACCATCCACAAGCAGAGGATAAACTGTGGGAGTAAAAACACCGATGAAAAGCAACTGCTTGACTACAGGGTTGGAGGGGATAAGACTGAGGAGAGACTCTAAATGAACACTATAATGCAAATTCCAACAACAGGGAAATGGGTTCAAGTCAAGAACACATGTGATAACCAGTGGAATCGTGCGTCGGCTATGGGAGAGGGAAAGGTGGTGGGAGGGGGGGAGGGGAGGAAAAGAAAATGATCTTTGTTTCCAATGAATAATGTATGGAAATGACCAAATAAAATAATGTTTAAAATTAAAAAAAAAAAGAAAGAAACACATTTGGACATGTAGAAATTCTACTGAAAGTCACCACAGTCAGTGGCTAAAGGCACATGAGATTTTAAGTAAGTGGCACTCTGCTGGGCTCTTTCAGAAAACAAGAGACCAGATTCAGTTAGTCTCTGATAAAACAAACAAAAAACTAGTAAGTAGGTTTCTAGAATCCTCTGGATGCAGTAAATGACAAATTTAGATCAAACAAGATGAACTAACAAAAAGCACTTTTTGAAATAAGGGATGACATAAGCAAGCATTACTTCATGGACATATACATTCAGGAAAACAACAGAGAAAAACAAAGAAGCCTTCAGAGTTTGAACTTCTCAATCTTTTATCTAATGAAGTGTGGATTTTGATAAGCTGGTCAAATTCATCAATGGGGATATTCTGAATTTGAAACAGTCTCTGAGAGTTTCAATTAGCCTGCCATTTCCTAAATAAAGTGTGGTGTTGTTGAGTTTTTAGTTTTTTTCAGTCACACCTGACTCTTTGTGACCCCCATTCGGGGGTTTCTTAGTAAAGATCCTGGAGTGCTTTGCCATTTCCTTCTCCATATTACAGATAAGGAAAACAGTGACTTGCCCAAGGTCACTCAGCTAGGAAGTATGTGAGGCTGAATCTTCCCAACTCCGGGCCCAGCACTCTTATCCACTGTGCCACCTCACTGCCCCCCAAATAAAGATGTTCAATTAAAACTGGTCACTTCCACAAAAACGCAACTTTTTTTGTGTTCTCAACTAGAACCTTTAAAATGCCAACATAAATATCTAAAAACATTTATAAAGTATCATGTAGCAACTGTCCTAGCCACATGCTACTTGTTTCCTTATTACAAATAATTGTAGTGTTGGTTACAATAGCAATTTTTTCTCTTTATATGCACACATAAGCTTAGCAAGATATAAGTCATACAATTCTGAGGGACTTATGAGAAAGATGCTATCCACATCCAGAGGAAGAACTGTGGGATCAGAAACACAGAAGAAAAACAACTGCTTGATCACATGGTTTGGTGAGGATATGATTGGGGATGTAGACTCTAAATGATCACCCTGGTGCAAATTCCACAATATGGAAAGAGATCTTGATCAATGACACATGTAAAACCCAGTGGAACTGCTCACTGGATATGGGAGGAGGTGGGGGGAATGGAGGGAAAGAACATGAATCATGTAACCATGGGGAAATATTCTAAATTAATTAAATAAACTTTTAAAAATAAAATAAAAACAAAACAAAAATGATATGTCATAAACATCAAGCCGCTGGGTCCAGATTTTTCTATAATAACTAAGTTTATAATTACTGACCTGGCCTCTGGGAAGGCTTTTCTGATGGCTAAGAAAATGTCAAAATGGACAAAGCAGGTTCATTTTCTTTGGGACCTTTATGGTCCAACACCAGATGGCTTTCCTTTAACTCCATGTAATAAAACCAAATTTGCTACTTCTAAACAAATATACATCACTTGATTGCCAAAGACTCAACATTTATTATTAGTTTCATGATGTTTTGAAAGGCTTTTTAAAATTCCTAAAAAAAACCCAGCAAGCAAAATTTAAACTTGGGGACCCTGTTAAAATAGGTTATTAATAAAAAGACTATTTAAAGCTACATATCTTAAAATTTCTTCTTTTTCTTCCAGAGCACACTTGCCATATTAAGATGAAATTTTAAAGTTGAGTCATGTTTTATTTGCATTACTTTTGATAAAATGTTAATTCAGCTAAAATAAAATCATCTACTTCAGTCTTAACTGAAAATATTAACTACGAAAGAAGACTTGAAAACACATAATGGGAGAAGAAAGAAATGGGAATGTTTAGCCTGGAGAGAAGACAGAAAAGACATGAGTAAAATTTTAAAATACTGCAAGGACTATCATGTGGGAAAGAGATTAAACACCCTGTTGTAACTTAAGGCAGAAGAATGAGGAATAATGGGTGGAAGTCAGTGGGAAACAATTTTGGTCACATCAAAAACTATAGAAGGCTACTAGGGAAGTAGTGATTTTCTCTAAGTGTTTCCATAACAGTTGTCAACTTGTTAGGGGATAACGTAGAAGGGATTCCATTTCTCCTACTCATTCAACAAATCTTTATTAAGAGTGTTCTAGGAGGGGGCAGCTAGGTGGCTCAGTGGTTTGAGAGCCAGGCCCAGTGATGGGAGGTCCTGGGTTCAAATCTGACATCAAATTCTAAGACAGAAGGTAAGGGTTTAAAAAAAAAGTAAAAAAGAGTGTACCAGGCACTATGGAAAGCACTAGTAAGACAAAGACAAAACCAAAACAGTGTGAGCCCTCCAAGGGCTTAGTTTCTGTTGAGAGGAAAAAAGGACAGGAAATAAATACAAAATCTTTGCCAAGAAAGTGGAGGTGTTGGGCAATAAGAAGAGATCAGGACAAGCTTCCTATAAGAGGAAGTAGCCCTAAGCTTGATTCTGAAGGAAGGTGGTGATTCTATGAGAAGGCAGTGAGGAGAAATGGCACCCCAGGTTTGGGCAGAAGCAGAAAGAGAGATCAGGTAGGGCTGTTACGGAGAAGAGGTAGACCCATCTGGCTGAAACAGAAGGGGCATGAAGCATAACAGCTGGGTAGCCTGGATAGGTTGGGCTGTAAAGGGCTTTAAAAATCAAACAAAGCTGTTGGTATTTTATTCCAGCGACAAGAAGCAGGCTGGAGCTTCTTGAGGAGGGGAGTAACATGGTCAGACTTTCATTGGTCTTGACCAACTCCAAGACTATGTATGGGAAAACCACAAGATCTTATACATATGGAATAACCAAGGCCAGAGAACAGAGCTTGTACATTTTCTTTCTTTTATCCATAGTAAATGAAAAATCCTTTTCCTTTATCAGTAATGGTAACAATTTTAAAGTAATTGCTATCTATAACTACTCCTTCAGCAAATGTTATCTTTAAAGCTATCCTTATATTTTTCCCTGATGCTAAAATCTGTTAACTATAGAAAATTTTGGCATGTACATCTGTCTTACAACTATAATACTATAGTGAATGTTTTTGTTTTAAAAACAAACAAAAAAAACCCTTTTCTTCCATCTTAGGCAGAAGATGGCTACACCTGTGTTGGCAAATCTATGGCATGCGTGCTGGAAGGGGCTACTCCCTTCCACCTTTTCACCACACCAGAGGACATTTTTCACTTCACCTGCCCCTCTGCCCAATGGGAGTACTTCCCCCCTCCTCTGTCTGGGGCAAGGAGGTGGCTCACATGCAGTGTGAGGGCTGCAATTTGGACACTTGGTCTCTAAAAGGTTTGCCTTCACCAGGCTAGACAATGGGGGTTAAGTGACTTGCTCAAGGTCACAAAACTAGAAGTATCAAACCAAATCAGATCTGAGATTTGACCTCCTGTCTCTAAGCCTGGCATTATATCCACTGAGTCACTTAGCTACCTCTTTAGTTTGTTTTTAAAAGGAATACATGAAATAAGAGGGATGTGAACAAATTACTAGCTTTGTTTAAACATCAGACCACAGATGTGCAGGCCAGAAGTCTTGGTTCTTAGTCATAGTCTTAGTTATTAGTATTGTAAATGGCTTAACTATAACACTATCATCAAAGACAGTAATATCTTGATATGCCTGCCCTGCAAACCCTCACCACCCATACCCTCCAGTAACTTCTGGCTCACCCCCAAACTGAAAGAAAGTCATTTCCATCTTTCCTCCAACCTTAAGTCAACTCCTAGGTGTATATTTTGCACTTAAAGTACATATGATGGAGCTTTAGTTAAAAATTTAATTAGCTAAATTAGTTGTTCACATCCTAATTCTCCTTTCTGATATCCTGACACTCATTTTTATGTCTCTCCTAATGTTCTCATTTTCTCCCACTATCCCACATGTAGCCAATGCTCAAATCAACCCAGATAAGCCATTGGTCAATCAATCTGCAATCTAGGCACAATCTCAACTGACACAGACTGCACCGTCTCTATAGCTTGGTGTTCCTCTCCTATCAGACAGGACAAAATAACCATGGTGCTTCCTTTTGCCTCAGTTCCTGTGATCCTGGATGGTAAGCTTGCTAAAGGCAGGACATGTGAGTTACTTATCTAAGTAGCATATTCAATGCCTAGCACAGAGTCTTTTACAAAACAAACAAAATAAACATTTGTTATGCCGAATAGGTAGAACCTGAACTCCAGGCTAAAGCTCGAAGGATTTATGATTTTATCAATCTTGGTATTTCCAACATAGATTAATCTCCTTACAATTTAGGGGGCCATTTCTAAGAGATGCTATGGACAGAAAACTTGATCACCTTATGGCCAACCAAGTAAGGCACCTCTCCCAAGCTTAGGTAGGCTGTTCCTTGGACAACAGACAGTTAAAACATCAGACTAAATGCAGATTTCTGACTTGGCAGCTCCTATGATTCCATGAGCAGAGCTTATTCTTCATGGGTCTAGATACTGAGAACCCAGGATAAATCATCTAATGATTTACCTCCAGTAAGTCCTTCTTTAAAGTACTTGTGTATAGTTTCATTTACTCTCCTTCAGAATGAAGAATCTTATTAGATTAATCTATGAAAGTAGAAAATAATAACAAACGAACAATTTGAAATAGGAAGCTAGTACAATGCATAGAATGCTGGACTTGAATCAGGAAGATCTGAATTGTCTTAGACATTTCCTAGCTGAGAATATGACCCTGAGCATATTTCACCCGTCTGCCTCAGATGCTTCACCTGTAGAGATAATAAAAGCACTTCCCTCTTAAGAGTTGTTGTGAAGATAAAATATTTGTAAAGTGCTTTGTAAAACAGCAATATAGAAATGTTAGCTCTTATTATCTTTTCTGTTCCTACTAAGTAAAATTTAAAATTTTCATTACAAAATAACACTGAATTATTGTTATCTTAAAAATATTCTTAGGCTCTGGGGGGGAGGGGAAAAGGAAGGGAAAGTACAGGAATCATGTAACCATGGGAAAATACTTAAAAATTTTAAAAATTAAAAATATTCTTTTTTTTTTAAACCCTTACCTTCTGCCTTAGAATCAAGTGTATATTGGTTCTAAGGCAAAAGAGTGATAAGGGCTAGGTAATGGGGGTTAAGTGGCTTGTCCAGGGTCACACAGCTAGGAAGTGTCTAAATCCAGATTTGAACACAGGACCTCCTGTCTCTGGGCCTGGCTCTCAACTCACTGAGTCAGTCAGCTGCCCCTTAAAAATATTCTTAAGTAAAATATGACTGATTTTTAGATGGCCTGCTCCCAGAGAACTGGTAATTTCCCATTATCAGGAAAAATTAAATTAATTACTATTTATGAATCTGTCTTAACCTTCATATATCACTTGCAATGAGAAAAATGTTTAAATAACTACTTTTTCCCAGAGGGAGGTGGGTTCAGAGAAAAAAGAGGGATGACAGAGGGTAAAATAATACTTCAAGAATTTTAAATGTGAGTGCTATCTCTTTGAAAAACAGCGAATCCTTTCCCCCCAACAATTTTAATAGTTAAGACTATTTACGTTATTGCCAGGATACCAATACTAATTTAATCATAAAAGCTACACAATAGCAACTACTTAGATAGCTTTTGTTATATGTGCCGTTGAATTAAATAGATTTGTCAAAGGCAAATCATAAAGAAAACAGGTTCAGAAAAGTTTTCAGCTGTTGTTTTGGAGTGGAAAACAAACCAAAAGCAGGAGCATTTTTAAGATAGTCTAAAAAACAGCTGAGAAATAAAAAGTATTTCAATGGTAACGTGATAAAGGGGCTCTACCACCAGGTTAAAGGACATCATCACTAAGTTTGACTGCTAATAGCAGGTGTGAAAGTGGTGAATTCATTAAACAAAATATAAACAACCCTCAGTTCAAATGTCTGTCAAGCTGTGTCCCAGACTTGACTGGGTCACAAAGCACTTTAACATAGCTGTGTCTGTCAGCACAGGATCGCCAAAGCTCCCTCAAGCACATACTGCTCAATAAAAATGTATGTTACTAATGATAAATGTATGTTAGTTCTAACTCCAGATATAGACTTATATTTTTATTAGTTAAGATATGATAGTAGATACTCACAAAGTAGAAAAACTAGTATGGAAATCAATCATGTTTTTCATTTAACAGCATCAAAAAGTAACCAACTTTCTACAAAATACAGAATAAAACGTTCATTTTAATACAGAAACGTTACTCCTTTTCCACACCTTTTCAAAAGAACAAGGCTCCTCCAATATAATGTATGAGAAACCATGAAGAACCGCCTTTAATTTGGAATCATCTAAATTTCATGATTTATGCTATATCTACACTTTGGAATTTTTATATCAGTGTTTAAAATTAATTGACACCTAGGCAAACTAACACAAAACTATCCCTCCTTTTAAAAAATTTCCCCACAGTATAAAACCTCATTAATTAAGATGACAAATGCAGAAAATGAGACCATCAAGGACTGAACTAAACCAAGCAGTGCCTCTCTACAACCTCCAAGCCAAATTTAGAATATTTTGTAAAAGATGCAAGTGAGAAGCTTAACCTACTTAGGAGAGTTTTTTTAAAAGATCTTAGGAAATTATCTAATACAAAAGGATACTACTAATTATAAGTTTTATCCATTCCATTAGATAGGCATAGTAAAATTTCTATTTGGAAGTAATTTGTTTGCTGTTAATTTCACTAGCCATGTATGTGGATAATAATAAAAATTATCTTTGAAATACAGGGACAAAAATTCCTTTAACTGGGGAGATTCACATTATATATATATATACACATATATATATATATATATATACACACACACGCATATATGTATAGGGGAGAGGGAGGGCATGGTTAAGTCTTGCTTGCTAATTAACAAATCTAAAACAGAAGGACAAGGCCTAAGCAAATGGGGTTAAACTGTGACTTGCCAAGGGTCACATAGCTAGGAAGTGTCTGAGACCAGATTTAAACCCAGGTCCTCCTGACTCTTATCTACTGTGCCCTCTAGATGCCCCAATTTTTATAATAATTTAACTAAAATATATCTGTAATCTTGTCTCAGTTAAGCTTTCCTACTTTTTTTTCTTATTCCTCAAAATGATAAGACAGGATAATAAGGATTTCTACAGCACCTCACTTTACAAGTAATATCTCACAACCACCTTAGAAGGTAGGTGCTTTTATTTTATTTTATTTTATTTTATTTTTTTAATTTAAAAATACTGTGTATTGGCTCCAAGGCAGAAGAGTGGTAAGGGCTAGGCAATGGGGGTCAAGTGACTTGCCCAGGGTCACACAGCTGGGAAGTATCTGAGGCTAGATTTGAACCTAGGACCTCCCGTCTCTAGGCCTGGCTCTCAATCCACTGAGCTACCCAGCTGCCCCCTCCGGTAGGTGCTTTTATTAACCCCATTTTACAGATGAGAAAACTGATTTAAGTCACTTGCCTAAGACCACACAAGCTAATAAAGTGTCAGAGGCTTCACTTGAACTCAAGTCTTCTTGGCTCCCAATCTAACTCCTACTTCCACAGTATCATCAAGCTGCCCAGTTCCCTTTGCTCCCCTCCCCATATCTATCTAACCTGGTCTACTGATGGTCCACAAAAAAATCTTGCAGTCATTGTACTTTTGTTCATGTCCTTCCCCTTGCCTAGAATGATTTGTCTTGTTCTTTCTTCTCTCTTTATCTTCAGCCTTCAAGGTTCAGTTCAACTCCCACTTTTTGGGTAAATCAAAAAAATCTTGAGGAATGTGCCTTTTCCTAGCAGCCCCCAAACCATAGAGATCTCTCCCTTTTCTGAGAATCTTAACTTTTATACTACTGATTTGGCACTAACTGTTATTCTGTACTGTTAATTTTCTCCACATTATCATATTATTGCCTCAACTAGACTATAGTCTCAAGGGCAGGTACTTGGCCACACATTCCTATCTTCCAAACAATGAAACACCACTAACAAGTTACTAGCTCTCACTGGTTACTAAGTAGTCTTATCTAGTTGCTAAATCACTTGATCTTGGTTTGCTACAGCACCCTAACTCTCTCTTTTACCAAAGTGGGTTATACAGGGCTCATGCTCAAAGCTCCTATTTTGTTTTGAGTTTCTTACAATTCTTGCTGGGCAGTTGGTTTTATAGTGTATATAGCGCTGAACCTGGAGTCAAGAAGACT
Organism: Monodelphis domestica; assembly: GCF_027887165.1. Lineage (NCBI taxonomy): Eukaryota > Metazoa > Chordata > Mammalia > Didelphimorphia > Didelphidae > Monodelphis > Monodelphis domestica. The sequence goes on along the minus strand of NC_077230.1, from coordinate 410,093,107 downwards.
CATTTTCCTGAGTTCAAATCCAGCCTCAAGCATTTTCTAGCTGTATGACCTGGGAAAGTCAGTGAACCCTGTTTTCCTCCATTTCCTCATCTGTAAAATGAGCTGAAGAAGGAAATGGCAAATCACTCCAATATCTCTGCCAAGAAAACCCCAAATGAGATCACAAAGAATTAGACATTCCTGAAAGAAGTGAATAACAAGAAAACAGTCCTTACTGGCAATACGTTATTAAATTAACATTAAAACCCAGAAAGGGAGAGACTTCATCATTCTACATAGTGCTTATGCCTAATGCTATCAGACTAGTTAATTATTTATAATTACCAGTTGAGTGAGGTTGAAATAAACTAGTGCTTTAAGCACTAAACATTTTGATCTCGTACTTACTTTAACTGCTATGGGTACAAGACATGGAACACTCAATATAAGCAATTTGTAAATAATTTGTTTTCTTAGAGTTTAAAACTGCTAAACATAAAGATGGATCACACTCTTTGGTTTTTGTTTATTCTGGCCTTGAAATAAGAGCATCAAGGCTGAACTAATATCTGGTGTCTGTTTGGGTCTAAAAAATGACAAGCACGAATATTGTCAGCTGGAGTTATAGGAAAAACTCAAACAACAGATCTGTAAACTGTGTGGAGAAAGTATCTTTAAACCCTCCCTCCACATGATCCCTGATCTTGACAACAAATAGAATATTAAGTACCCCCTTGAATCCCATCTCAAACATTCTCCAATAATCTGTTCCATTCAGCTAGGGATTTGGAACACTCCAGCAAGTCAAGCAGAGACACTTGCAGGACCCAGCCAGCTGTCTGAAACAAGTTAATTTAGCAACCTGTTTACAGCTGGAGAGAAAACCTATCCCAACACAGATGCCAACTTGGCACAAACTTAATGAAATCTAGCAGGGTCATTCCGAGTTCCGATGGCTATAGCAATAAATACTCACCACCCCCACATGCACATGCTGCTACAAATCCAAGCAGAGTATGCAGTGGCGGGCGGGCGGCAGTTCACAGTTTGGGTTACTGAGGCTCAGACATATATTTGTCTTCAGAGAATTTAAGCTTAACAACTGGGCGGTGTCCCCACCTAGAGAGTAGATGATATTGAAAGGGTTTATGCATTTCCTACCTCATAAAGAAAAGGAAGTGCTGAAGGGAAGGAAGAAAATTAAGAGCTCATTCACCTAATATTCAAATACCTCAGATATGACAAATTCTACAATTTGGTGCCCTTTGTGGAATTTGTTTATGCCACATAAACATGCTTACACAAGACTTAAACTGTTAGAAATGGCTCCCATCAACTCCCTGCTGTACACATACCAACTTCTAGGTTTATTACAAAGTATTTTTGTTGACAGCATTATTGGATCTGTCAAATTAAATCTCTGGAAGTTTCCACACAATTCCAAAGCACAAATCACCAAAACACATTTTAAATAATTATTAGGATGGTAACAACTACTGAGATTAGCCTTAGACGGCAGATAAAGATTCATAGCAAGCACTTTAAGGGCATTCAACTGAATTTTTAAAAAGCTTCCTTTATTTGCCTGAATGTATTTTGGTCATTTGATTATTATTGATTAAAATACATTACTTCAAAATCAGAATCTTATGTAAAATATTCACTTGGCACAAGTTCAATAATCTCCTCTTCTTGGAACAAAAGCTGAGTGAACAGAAGACACAGTGCTATCTATTTAAAACTTTTCCAGGCCTTACCAAAGAAGTAGGTAAGAATTTAAAAAGATTCAAATTATTTATAAATTTTGGAAAGTTTTATACCAAAAAAAGCATTAGTTTAAGCTGCATAATACTAGTCAAACTCATTTTTAACTTAAAGATCCAAATAAAGTAGGTGCCTTTATTCTTTTTCAGCACTATCAATGCCTTTTAGGAGCATGCATGGTAACTGAGAAGTTACAGAGCTATTCAGTGATCACCTTAAGTTGTAGAAGGAAATATACATAACAAATACCTTTCTCAGTTCAATTAAATATCAATTACTGCTAATTTGTGTTTCTTTGAAGATAAAAATACATGGTATCTGTAGATATCCTGATCTAGCAAAAAAAATTAAGTGACCAATTTAGATTTAAAGCTATAGAAAAATTCAGAAACTATATCTTTCAGTCAAGAATACCATGGCTTTAAAACTCACTATCTATTTTAGGAGCAAGTAGATAGACAGTAACATTTGATACATGAAAAATATTCATGACTTCCTGCTTACATGAAATTCAGTTGTGTTGAGAATGTGACGCCCATCTGGACTCCAACATGAAGCCACCAGTCCTGCAGAACCCTCATCTATCTTACAGTGCCATTCAGGCTGTTCTAAGGACCAGACCTAGATTCATTCAAGAGAGAAAGAAAATGAAAGACTGATCAGCCTATAAAAATTCATCTGATCAAAGAACTAAAATCTAGCAAAGGAAGACTTGATCATCAAAAAAGCACATATCAGAGAATTCAGGAAATCTGTATACACCTGCAATCATGAAGGACTGGCGCTGGATTCCACTGCAAAAGTAAGCTAGAACTCTTGGAATTTAAATCTGTTATTTAACAGTTAATAAGTTAATGACATTGAATGGGAGTCATCCCCTAATACCTAATTCACCTAAACTTTGCTAACAAAGTGGCTGCATTTGAGGATTTTCAAAAATATTTACTACCCAAAATGTTGGCTAATGATTTATAAATATTTCTAATTCTTAACCTGATTTTACCTATATAAGAAATATTTGTTTTACAGATTATAATTATTTATATATACACATGCATATTTATATACACATGTATGTAAATACCTATTTGTTTGTCTTAGCTTCGAAAAAAATCAAGAGTTGCTACATGAGTCCCAAAATAATTTATTTACCAGTTATAGTGCCAGATTTATTCTGGCATAGAACTGAACAACCCTGCTTTTCCAAAACGAATGGCGAGGAAGGTTTCAAAATCTCAGGGGGGCACAAGGGTTCTGATATGTCACTTACCTGTACCAGCCCTCGTTTGTACATAGCACACAGTATAAAGAGAGAATCTGCGGACCACTCTAGGTGTTGGATCTGGTCTAGGCATGTGTACAGCTGAAGGACTTGGAGAGTGCTCACATCTCGAACCACTAAACGGTACTGGACACAAGAAGCCTAAATGTGAAAAAGGTTTTGCTTTATAAAACACATACCAAAATAATGGGTGTCTTGAAAAGACCAAGGCTTTTGTAGACTGTAAATCGGTCTCCTTCTGAACTCCTAAGTCTTATATGTATTATATTTTACACCTAAAGGTTTTTGTTTAAGCTATACAATCCATTGTAAGGATAGAAATGCTTAAACAAAAGGGAAAAAAGGGGGAAGATTGAAAATTCCTTTGGAAGATAACAAAATTTTTCCACCAGTCTTTAACAATTCAAAGTCTAGATTACTCCTAGAGACAAATCTTCCATCTAATCTTTTAATTAAGCATCAAAAACAGTACTGGTGGGCACATTTAGGTAGCTCAGTGGATAGAATGCCAGATCTAGAGTCAAGAGGACCTGGGTTCAAATATGATCTCAGTCACTTTTTAGCTGTGTGATCCGGGGCAAGTTGCTTAACCCTCTTTGCCTAGCACCTGCCATTATGTCAAGAGTTGTTACTAGGACAGAAAATAATGGTTTAAAACAAAAACAAAAACAATAATGGCAAGAGTGCCAAACTTTAGGTAATCATCTGTTCTCCCTACATACACTACATATGTCACAGATGACACCAAATTTTAATCACTTGTTTATCAACTGAATGAACACAACAACTTCATTCCCTAAAGCACAAACAGCATATATGTAGGGAACAGTTCCTATGTCACCATTTGACTCAACCTGAATGCTAAACTGTCTATAATTTTAGACTAAACAAAAAAGATAAAAAATATAAATTAAGTTATGGTTGCCAGAATCTAGGCTTTACAAAATATATTCAGTGAGGCCAAAGTTGTTGAATAAGCACCAATGCTTTTATGATAAGCACCAATGTATTTACTACAAAGATTAGACATTGAATAAATTTCTGTGTGGAATTTGTGACTTAAGACAGGTAATATCTCAAAATTAATTACTCCAAAGATTTTATAATTATAATAGCATATGTCCAAAGCTAAATTTTGTTATGTAGGACAGCTTTATAGTGTAAGCAAAAGCTCTGCCATCCCTAAAACAAAGATTCATGTCTCAATCATCCTAGAAACTACTTTTCCTCACCAGAATAGAATATAAGCTATTTTAATGATTTACTCTGAATGTGCCTGTGTATAGGAACAAGGGATAAGAAAAAGTAAAGTGATAAAATGTATACACTTGGCAAAAGTGAACAAGAAAATTAGTTCTCAGCAGTTCCTAGAGACAAAAGTACTTAATTATGCCAGCTTTGACCAGAGGGTGGATGGATGACTTTTTTTTCCCCATGTATTTAGTTTTAATACCAACAGCTTAAATGTATTGGGGAAAATGTTAAGAAAATTTTTCCTTTGGTCAATAAAGGGAGACAAATTTTGACAAGTTATACGAAGTTACCAAGGGCCAACTTCATAGCAACAACTGAATTCTGCTATGAGACCAAATGACCTAAGGTTATTCTCTTCTAATAATCAAGCCAGCATTTTGTGGTATTTTTGTTTTTAATTTTTTAGCATTTATCAGATAATATTCTATTGTAATTATCTGCATTGGTGTCTCATTAAATTAGACTGAGAGCTCAGTGAAGGAAGGCACCTGTCTAATGTAAATTTGGCATCTCCTCCAGCATCTAGCTCAGTATTCTGTATCAAATAGGCACTCTACAAATGGGTGTTGTGCTGTAAAAGAAAAAAAAAAGGATGGGACCTTAGAGATCACTGCACCCAAGATCACAGACTTAAAGTTAGCCCTTAAAACAATCTAGTTTGTGGCTCAGTGGACATAGAGTCAGGCCTAGAGATGGAAGGTCTTGGATTCAAATCTGTCCTCAAATACTTCTTAGCTCGGTGACCCTAGAAAAGTCTCTTAGCTCTCATTGCCTGGCCCTTATCACTCTTCTGCCTTGGTACTTAGTATTGATTTTAAGACAGAAGGTATGGGTTTAAAAAAAATAATCTAGTCTAACCCCTTCATTTTACACAGAAGGAAACTGAGCTCCAGACAGGATTAGTTACTTGTTTGAAGTCCCAAAGGCAGTAAGCAGCAGAGGCAGGCCAGTAACCAGGGACCTCTGATTCTGATCTAGCACTTTTCCTATTAAACCAAGATACAACTACCCAAACCCTTTCACTTATAGAGGAGGAAATGGAAGCCAAGAGTAGTCATCTGATTTGCCTAATGTTACATATTAAATCAATGGCATTAAAACTCAGCCCTAGCTTTTAGTCCAGGCTTCTGAACTACTCATCTAAAATTGAAAACCACAGTGTGACCAGCAATGGACTGAACAACCACAGACAACTCACCAGGAATTTCCCATTAGGAGAGAATTTGCTGAGCTGATTTGAGAGCTTAAACACTTCAGAGAAATTCATAACTGATGCAAGTGGTGGAGCTGGCCAATAAACTATGATGCTAAGGGCCCAAGAGACTCTGGAAGGCAAAGGCAATACTGCTTCTTCAGGCTGTAGCTGAGACAGAGCTGGCAGTCCCTTGGAGGAACAGGATGTGCTCCAGCACCCAATGGCTGAGGGGGCCTCATGCAATCTGAAAAGGATAGGGCCAGGTCTCAAACACAGAAGGACACTATCCCTGATGAGCTTAGACAGGAAATGGGGAAGAAAAAACAATCAGACGGTCCCAGAGAGAAACTCTGATGGGTCAAGTAGGCTCACTGATTGAGCTACAGGAGTCTGTCACACACAGGGAGATCTCAAGCTACAACAGGACAACACAGGAACATTCAGACAAAGTAATGAAGGTTAAGGTAGAGGGAAGTGGATGATGGACAGAGAATGGCATAGTGCCAACCCACCAAGAGAGCCTTCAGCAGGGGGAAAGAGAAGGATTAATGCAACCTCCTCCCCCTCACTCACAAATATCCTACCACTTCCAATGAAATGCTGGGATATGGGAAGCCCTGAGAGTCAGTCCCAGTTTTGTCACAGGCATCAACAAGCCAGTCAGTCAACTAGCATTTATTATTTATTCCACCTACAATGTGCCAGGCACTGTGCTAAGTGCTGGGGAGAGGAAAGAAAAAAAAAGGCTAAAGACCATGCCTGCCCTCAAGAAGCTCACAGTCTAAAAAGGGGGAAACAACATGCAAACAACTATGTACAAAAGAATATAGACAGGATAAACTGAGAATAATCTCAGAAGAAAGGCAGTAAGATGAAAGAAAACTGGATAAGGTATACATATATATGCAGAGAGAGTCCTGGGTGAAGGGAATCCCAGCTTCCCTCTCTCAAGCAGACACAGACAATCCTAGGGGTTAATTTAAGTGGGAAAGATGGTAGAAGGGAGATATTATCGAATTTTGGTAAAGGGAGACTCAAACAATATCATATTAAAAGGCACAGCTAATATCACACAGTGAAAGGTTGGGATGAATGTGTAAACTCCTTGTGGGAAAGGGCTGCTCTTCATTTTGTCTTTAGGGTCTCTAGCCTCCAACCCAATGCCTCAAAAATGGTAGTGTTGCAAGGTCCTTTACAGATCCTGAATGAATGAGGAGAGTCAATAGTCTCTCTCAGACATGAACAAAACATCTAGACAGAAAAAGTCATGGGGAGGGTCAAGAGTCAAGAGGAGAGGGTACCGACAACCTCACAGACATAGAACCTGGGATAAAGGGATGCAGGAGAATCTCTAACACAAACACAGATAGTCAGAAGCAGTGCGTCCAAATGGGAGAGAATCAGATTGTCTGTTTCCTTGGTCTCCTTATCTTCTTTCTCTCTTTCCTCCTGTCCTCTTTCCTAACCTTAACCCTAACCCTATCTTCCTTTCTTGTCTTTCTTCCTATCCCTTTTTTCTCCTGTCTCTCCCTATCTTCCTTTCTTTCTCACCTTTTCTCTCTTCCTATCTTTTTTTCTCTTTCCTTTTCTCTCCCTATCCCTCTTTCTTCCTCTCCCTCTATTTCTCTTGTCTTTTTTCTTTCCTCCTCTCCGTCTCTCTCTCCTTATCTTTTTCTTTTCCCGGTCTCTCTGTCTCTTGCCTCCTCACCTCTTCTTTCCCTCCCTCTCTTCTCTCCTGGGCTCTCAGTCTCTGTTCCTCCCTTCCCTTTTCCCAACCCCCTCCCGTCCCTTCCTCAGTCCATCCCCCCCTCCCCCACCCGGATCCCAGGAGGGCCAACGAGCGGCCGCGGCTTGCGAGGAGCAGTACAGGGCGGGCCTCGGAGAAGACGGGGACTCTCACCCGTCCCCGCCGCCGCCGCGTCTCCCTCCTACGCCAGGGCTACAGCCTCTTTGGCCCTCAGGCCGCGGCTCTCACAGCTGCGCTAACCGACTACCCGCCGGCAGCGGGCCGGAAGTAGGGGAAGGCGGGAAATCGGCTTCAGCCTATCAAGGGCTGGGGCGCCGAATGGTATTGTGGGGGTTGTAGTTCTCTCTCACTGACTCCCCTCTGCCCTCAAGGCTAGATAGAAGGGAGGGAGGGGCGGGGCCAGGCTGACTGGATTTTTCCCTAGGGGAGGGAGGGAAGGAGGGGGGCGGAACGAGAGGAAGGAGAAAAGGTAATGAATGGCTAAGCCCTCAGGTCATTGGTCTTAGACTTTCCTCCCTAGCGCTCGCAACCACGCGCCCCGCCCCCGTTGGAACTGAAGTTTCCAATGAATGAATGAATGAGTTAAGGTTACTGAGTGCTTACTCAGAGCTGAACGCTGCGAAAGATTGGAGAATAGAAACACAAAAACGAACCCGGTCCCTACCTTCGGGGAGCTTCCATACTAATAACAAAATCATAGATTTAGAACTGAAATTCGACTTCGGTGGTCCCCAACCCAATTTTACATATAAGGAAACTGAGGTCCTGAGGTGAGGTGACTGAAGTATAGAAGAAGGCAGTCTCTGCCCTCTGGAGGATTACATTCTTATAAGTGGATGGTAGACTTAGATCTGGAAAGGATCTTAGAGGCATTAGAAATACCCCCTCTCCTTCATTTTACAGATGAGGAAACTAAGCCCCAGGGAGCTTGTTCTCCAAATCCTCCAAATTAGTATTTGAATCCAAGACTTCTGTAGCATCCCAAGCATATTCACATCTATGAAATATAAATGACTGTATTATTACTGTGTCTCCAAGCATGAGGCTTTACCGATAAGGTTTGTGAAGGTAACCTTGACCTGATCACGCGACCTATTGCCCAACACAAGCCCATTAACATGTTCGGAGACTTGCCCGGGAAAGCGCGGTTATGTTCTACACGCCCAAAAGGTGTTCCCTCCACTGTACCACCCAATCTTGATTGTCTAAGATATGTGATGTAATTGTTACGTGATTAGAGGCATCCCTCTGCCTCCTCATCAATAAAAGCAAAGGCAACCCCTGGGATTCTCTCTTTTTAGGAAGGTTCTTTCCCTAGCTAGGATCACCGTTTCTCTCTCTCTCTCCTCCAAGTCCTTTCCTTCCCCGAGGCTGTGACCATCTCGGCCTGCATTCTCTACCTTAATCTCCTCAACCACCTCGTATTCCATTATCCTCATTTTCCGCCTTGAGGAAAATCATAGGGGTTGCCTGCCCTATCCTACCACTGATTTGTCGATGTCTTTCATTTCCACCCTGGTTCCTATCTCTCCTCAGTCCCATTACAAAGGTGAGCCCCTTCCCTTGTGGGACCCTGCTGGTCAGGGAAGTTCATTAGGAGCGAACCCACAACTTCGGACATTAAGACCAGTGTTATACACCAGCTACCATGACAAAGAGCAGCGCTTAGGTAGAGGCATTGTGGTCAAATGACATTTTTAGGGATGTCAGAGTAGGTTCATAGGAGAATAGACTGACTCACTCTTTCCAAAAGTATATTGGATTACCATTAGAGAAATGGAAAGGTTGGGGTTGGCGTGGGGGCTGGGGAGGTGAGACTAGGGTGAATCAGGTCTGGGTGAGCTCAGGGCAGGAGCTGCTGGCAGAAGAATTCAGCTCTATATCATGCTGTGAGTAGGTGTGATGTGTCTAAAAGGAAACACCCTTTTTTTTTTTTTTCAAAATAGAGATATTTTAAAACATAGACTTAGTGCTCAAGAGGATCTTAGTTCAACTCTTAGGGAGTATGGGGTGTTCAGGGAGGACTGACACCAATGATGTGAGTGTTTACCAGATCCTTTTCAGGGCTGCTCATTCATCTTTAGTGTCTACCTGGTTCTCAACACTCACTAAAACTCCAAGAAATTTGAAGAAGCAAGAACATCGGCCACACCTTGGTTAACCATCTAGACAGGTGGACTAAACAAGGTTGGGGGTAATTGATAGGCTACAAACGCATTGGTGTGTTAAGGGGGTATGATACGTGAAGACTTCCCAGCGAAAGGAGCACATAAAAACAATTTGTTTCAATAACCACAAAGAGGACTGGAGCAGGCATTGTGAAGTGCTGAAAACTATGTTAGGCATCGAAGATGTCAAGGACACCCTCTGCACCCCAAGCCATCACCAGCTGTCTTGTCTTTTGCCTTGCCAATGGACTTGGATGATTCTGGAAAAGGGAGTGAGAATGATGACTGTGTAACTCTACCTCACTTAAATCCAATGCAATCCCAAGTCAAGAAATCACTTTGTGATATCATTAGTCATCTTTAGATAGGCAAACAACAGACCAACTCATTTTATATGAATTTGAAGCAATCAACAAACTTTTTTATTTATTTTTGCACTTTCTATTCATCTAATCAACTAACATTTAAGTAGTTTTGCTACAAACTCATAGTGAGGAAAACTTTGAAAGTAAATTTGCTTCCCCCACACACACACACACACTCCCCCTCCTTTGTATCCTCTTCCCAGAACCTAGCACAGTGGCTAGCCTATAGGCAATTTAGTAAATATTTGTTGATTGGTTAATCAATTGATTCAGTGAATGCATTCAATTGCAACTAAAGGACATAGGATTTAGAGCTGGAATCCATTAATCAATCAACAAACATTCAAGGAATGACTTTGCCAGGCTCTATGCTAGGACAGTGGGGAATTGGAACAACAATAAAAATTCTCTGCTCTCGAGCACCTTGCATTCTATCAAAAACAAAAACATAGATGCACATATTTCCTAAATTCAATCCAGCATGCATTTATTATTAAGCACCCACTATATATTTTTGATGTCTTAGTTTTCCCATATGTCAGATGAAATGGTTCAGTTTGAAGGACCTCTGAAATTCCTTCTAAATTCTATGAACAGAATGGAAGATATCCTTTGCCATAGGATACTTCTCTACTTCCATTCTTTTATCCAAGGAATGTCCCTTATTCTGGGGGTGGGTGGGTGGTGGGGAAGTACAGAACACCCAATAGGGGTTTCTTCTTCATTCTCCCTGCAAATGTTTGACCCACATTTAGCTGTTCAGAGAGCACCATTCTGATAGATATGGCATTGCTCTAAAATGCTGTCCCTTCCTTCCTAGAGAGCTTACAGTCTAAGCAGGCTGATAAGATATTCGCCAATGACTAAAACACCCTATCAGTGTACCATTAGAGGATTGTTTGGAATCATTTATCATGAGACTAGGTCTCCCCAGGAAGTTCATAACTCGCTTCTGTGGATCCTGAATTGAATTTCTAACCAAAATTGCTCAGAATGATAATCCAAGGCTTCTGACTAGGGAGCCAGGGTTTATTCCACTTTCTCTTCTGAGTAAGTATCCTAAACCTTGTGGTAGAGTCATGGAGAGAGAGAGGACAGCAGTCATTGCAAAAGAAACAGTTTCCTCAGTTTACCTTCTCTATTTCAGCCTCAGGCTAGTCTAGGATTGGGAGGGAGGGAGGTGCTCTTTTTAATTTGAGTTTTTATAAACTCATATACAATCCCACAAAAACCTTTAGAGGGGGTGGTACAGAAGCTCTTTTGGGACTCATGCTTCCCTACCGCCCCTCAAATTTTCTAATTTCCTCCCGAGGGGTGAAGGTGATCCTAATTTCTAGGAAGTTATGCCAAAGGCTAGTAAGAGGGAAAAAAACCCATCTATCAATCTGTTGTCCCAGAACTCAGACAAATATCAAGAGGCTCATCACCAACATGGTGATAGGGTTTTAGAAGTTTTAGCCACAGCAGATTTTACAGATCATCTTTTAAGACATGGACAGTCTTCAGATTTCGAAGGGAAAGGACTCACTTTCCTCATCTGTAAAACAGAGTAGGGCAGGTGAGCCTAAATAGCCTCTGGGAACCCTTTCAGCTCTAAAACTAAGATCCTAGACCCAAAGGATCCTTGAAGAGAACGGTAAGATCATAGATTTAGAACTGGAAGAAAACTTACTGGCCATTTAGTTTAGGGCAGTGGTTCTCAACCTTTCTAATGCTGTGACCCCGCAATACAGTTCCTCATGTTGCAGTGACCCCAAACCAAAAAAATTATTTTGGTGGCCACTTCAAAACTGTAATTTTGCTACAGTTATGATTCGGAATGTAAATACCTGATATGCAATATGTATTCTCATTGCTACAAATTGAGAGGTTGAGAACCGCTGGTATAGGGGTTCGTAACTTCTTTTTTGTATCATATACCCCTTTAATCTTCAGGTAAAGTCTATTGGATCTATCTCAAATTGTTTTTAAATGCATAAAATAAAATGCATAGGAAACCAGTGTATTGAAACAGTTATAATATATATATATATACATATATATATGTATATATATATATATTAGGCACACAAGTACACAAATACTTAATTAAGAACTAGTCACCTGAAAAAGAATTTTAAACCAAACTGTATGAAAATTACCTCTGGAAAACATCTATGACTGTTCCCCACCTCTTGGTTGAGCTGACTGTCAAAACGAATTTGTAACTACAGTATATTTTGTTTTATGAATGTTTGAGTTTTTTTTTTCCTTTACACTCCCAAAGTGGAACTAAATATACAGTGATTAATTCAGTTTCTAATGCATTGTCACAGAACTTGCATTATAAACAGGAAAAAAAACAAACTACTGTGCAATTCATGGAGATTAATCATTTTTAAACAAATGAAATCTAATTTTAATTGAGCCTTTCCTAATTTCTAAGTGTTAAATAGTTTACATTAAATAGTATTCATTATAAAAGAAAAAAGAACCAGATCAACCCCATCTCCTTACAAATTAAAAAAAAAATGAGGCCTGGAGGGGGAAGACAGGCAGAATTCAAACCCACATCTCGTCATCCTCCCCACATCTAATGAAATTTAGCTTGCCCAATGTATGGATAATGTCCAGTGGACATGTGTCAATATGGAATCTAGAAACTCCCAGCTTGTAGCCTAGTAAGATCTAATGAGGGTTACTTACTAGGCTACAAGTTTGGGGTTTCTAGATTCCATATTGATACAAGGTTAGAAATCTAATCCTTTCATCATGTATCTAATCCTTTCATCATGTATCAATATGGAATCTAGAAACCCCAAACTTGTAGCCTAGTAAGTAACCCTCATTAGATCTTACTAGGCTACGAGCTGGGAGCCACCCTAAGGACCAACCAATCCAGACGGTCCTATTAAGCCTTCCAAACGAATATCAGAAAGATTTTCCTTTTAGGGCCTTTGCTTACTTTGAGATCTTTCCTTTCCAAGGCCTCAAGGCTAGTATAGCTGTGGGCAGGGATGAGATACTCCGGCAAGAGCTGTTAAGACTCTGTATGGAATGTGAATCACAAAATGTCAGAAAACAATGGTTGAAAATTGTTTCTACGTGTAATTTTTTTAAATGTAAAAATCATCTAAGTTTAGCATCTCTATCCTTTCTGTTTCCTGGAAGTCCTCTGGTTTCTTCTCAGTTTCACCGCAAAAAGAAACTAACCTTCTTCCCCCAACCCAACCCCTCACGCACACACATACAAATGAAGGTAGTCATGAACAAAGGCAGGGTGGCACACTGACGTCGGAGTCAGGAAAATCGGTATTCAAGCTCCAGCCAGCCCTGAGATCTTCTGATCGCATCTACGCGCCCCAAAGCCAGTCACTTAATTTCTCTCGGTTCGGTTCTAGGCAGCTCTCTTAAGCCTAGAAGCGGCAGGTGCCAATCTACAAAGATCAATCCGTCAACTAGAGTTATCAAACACTTACGTACCCAGTAAAAGCAGCCGCTGTCTTCGAGTGTGTAAAATGTAAAAATAACGCATAGGGGACCCGACTTGGAGTCACTAGGATCTAAGGTTTAACTCTCACCTCAGCCTCTTTTCAGTTGCGTTACTTAGACAAGTTACTTCATTTCTCTGTGCCTCAGTTTCCTAAGGGGGCTTTTACTCGATGACTTCTAAGATAAATTCCTTCTGGCTCTAGAATAACCGTGTTTTGGTACCAGAAAGTAGTCCTCTACAGCAGAGACGGAAGGAGGAATTCACAGGACCTGGTTGGAATAATTGTAAGAATAATAGTCTCGTTTTTAATCGTTCCTGTGTTATTCCGCTTTACAAAGCGCTTTGCTGTTGTAGCGCCCTACCTGTAATTTTAATACCCAGGAGACCCCTCTCTTGTCAGCTTTGCACATTTTATACATTGTTCTCCACATCACAGGCAACAACCTTCTGCCCAAATGGGAAAAGACACTCCAGCCCAGAAAGTGAACTGTTCCTCCCCGCCCCCAAAACACAATGTAACAACACACCCTAATACACAGGAGGACACCCAATTTGCAACAACTCGTCCTGTGTGACCCAATCCACGCAGGACATAACCTACGATTTGAAACCAGACTCCCAAAACGACGTAACGCACGCTGCTCGGAAGAGTTCTCCAGTATTGAAGCAAACGAGATAGAGCCACAAAATGAGACCCAAAGCAATTTGGAACAATACTACACCTTCACAGGAGAGGATCTCGCGAGCATGACTCCGAACAGGCGCGGAGACCAGTTCTCTGTCACTGCCTGATGGGAGAGCTAGTCCACGTGGCCACAAACACCCGAGGGCAACTCTTGTTTTGGTCCTTTTGTTAGTCAATCCCCCAGTCACTCACAACACGCACATTTACACACAAAAAGGCCCCTTTAGGTCAAGAGATTTATTTTCCCTCGCTCCTGTGGAGCGGGAATTCCCCCCATCTCAGAGGTATTGAATTGAATTCTAGTTTTCCAAGGCTATCTTCCGGGATCAACCCCGGAGTCTTATTGTTAATACTCTGAATTGCCTCGACTTACCTTAGTGCTCTCCCTCACTAAAATGCAAGCTCCTGGAGAGCAGGCACTGTTTTTCGTTTTTGTCTTTGTATCCCCAGAAACTTAGTTAAGCTTAAGGCCTCCGTTGGCGTTGAAAAGTGAAATGGACTGTCAAGATAGGTAGGGAGCTCTCCGTCACTAGAGATCCACCAAGGAGGCTGGGATGCTACGCGGTCTAGGATTCAGTTTTTCTCTAGAGCACCTTAAGGGCAAGGACAGTTTCACTTTTGTCTCAGTACCCCGGGGCCCAGCCCAGAGGCTGGCATCTAGTAGGAACAAATTGGAATCGAATTGAATTGACCATGCTGCCCCGCCAAGCACTGGCATAGCCGCCTGCGTCCATAGGCAAGCCCCTATGGGACTGGGAGGGAACTCGGCAAGGCTGGGGAAGGTGAGGTCAGGGGAGGGCAGAAACTCCAGTCCCTTCCCTGAATGCTGGCAATTACTGGTCCCTCTCGCACTCCTGCGCCTCCTTCTCCTCCTCCTCCATCTCCACCTACTCCTCCGCCTCCTCCTTCGGCTGCCCGGGGCGCGTAAAGCGGTCCCGCGCTAGCAGCCCGCCAGGCTAGAAAAGGCGGCTAATGCCTGCGGCGGCGGCAGCGGCCGCTCCCCTCCCCCCGCCCCCTTCCACTCCTTCCTCCCCCATCCCCTCCCCCTTCCCTCTCCAATACCCCACGCTGGCTGTCCCTTATAACCAGCCTCGCCGCTCGGACCCTCCCGGCTGCCCTTGGGTCCCTGCCCTCCACCCCTTCGGTCCCTGCGCTCCCTTCCCAGTGCCTAACGAGGGATCCTCCTCCGCCGCCGCCGCTGCGCCGGCAGCCCGAGGGTTAAGCTCCCGCTAGCCCGGGGGTACTCCGGGGGAGGGCAGAGCAGGGCAAGGCACGGCTGGGGTGGGGTCCCGCGCGAGCCCGGGGCCCGGACTCCAGAGGCTAGCCCGGGCAGTCAGTCCCTCTGGGCTAATCCATGCCCGAGGCAGGCAGCCGGGCACCTCCAGGCACCCAGTTCGGACAGCACCAGGTAGGGGAGCCAGGGCCCGGGAAGGGGGCACCTGGGTAGGGCCAGGGTTCGGGCTCGGGATCGACCTGGGGTTAGGGGTGGACGAGGCACCTCTGGGGACCAACCGGACTGTGCGCTGTATTTGGAGCGGATACCTGCGGGCTATCATTCACTCGGTGTGTGACCTTGAGCCGGCAATCACGCAAAGCGTTTTTAAAGAGCCTACTGTGTTCCAAACGATGCATCTAGCTGGGGTTCCAAATACAAAAGTGAAACAGTTCCTGTCCTCAAGGACTTTACATCCTACTGAGCAAACCACTTAACCGTTTCAAGCCTCAGTTTCCTTTTCTGTCAAATGAAGGCACTGGGCGGGATGGAGTAGCAAACAGATCTTTTCCAGTTCTCAATCTAGGCTCCTAAATGATTGTAGCCACCTCCCAGACCCGGAGCAGGGCAAATAGGAAGCAAGAGATTCTTCGAGCTAACTGACCACACTGTCATTCTCTTTCCTGCCAACGCAGGGGCCTTGGAGGGAGGGAAGGCAACCTGAATATTGCTGCCTCCCTACCACCCTCCACTCCCTCCCCCAAAAAGCCAGCGCCTTTGAGCGTGATGATCAGAATTTGTCAATGCATTGATAAGGGGCTTCCCTGCCCACCAGGGTGGTCAGAAGCCCTAGGAGTAGTTTTTTACTGTCAGAGGAGGAAGAAAGAATATGGGGATTTCTGTGGGAGGGGGAAACAATTTGAGGGGGACCTCAAGAACTGAGGAGACGGTCTGAATCTGTCATATTGGCTGGAATGGGAGGTGATAGTGCAGTAAACCCATCACGAAAAAAAGGTCCAATTTCCCTTTGTTCTCCCTCCCTCTTTTTAAGACACCTACTATGTGCTAGATGCTAAGGATGCAAAGACAAAGATGAAGCCTCTGCCTTCTGTGAGCTTACATTCTACTGAGCCATCAGAAAATGTAGAAATAGAGCAAAGAAAACTGAGGAGGGAAGGAACAGGGACAACTTTGAGGCAGGCAATCAGGGAGGCTTCATGTAGAAGGAGGTAGGAGAGTTTAGCCATACAAGGTGGGGGGAGGGGAGGATTCTGAGAGTCAAAGATGAGGAGGAAATACATTCCAGGAGGAGGATGATCATTGATATGGTGGTGGTGGTGGTGATGATGATGATGATGATGATGATGATGATGATGATGATGATGTGGGGCTTGGGCTCAGGAAGACTCATCTTTCTGAATTCGTCTGTCCTTAGACACTTACTGACTATGTGAACCTGGACAAGTCATTTAATTTTATTGGCTTCAGTTTCCTCATCTATAAAATGAGTGAGAGAAGGAAATGGGGAACCACTCCAGTATCTTTGTCAAGAAAACCCCAAATAGAGTCATGAAGATTTGGGCACAACTGAACAACTACTACCTACCTCACAGGGTTGAGGCAAAAATGCTTTAGTAATAATAACTGACATATATGTAGAGAGCTGTACTTTTATAGAGCCTCAAATCAATCTTATAATGAGAGAGCAGGCATCATTATCTCCATTTCACAGATGAGGATCCTGAGGCTCACAGAAGTTAAATAAGTGACTTGTCTATGGTCACACAACTAGTATGTGAGGTAGGATTTGAACCTAGATCTTCCTAATCCTAAATCCAACACCCAATCTAAAAGGTTACCTTAAAGTACTGAGAAATGAAAAAAAAATTACTACTACCATCTCCATATGCAGCCCCAGCATTTTTAAAATCTATGTTCCTCCTTGTAAAGAAAAGGAAGCAACTCCAGTTGATTTAGACCAGTCTTGTGTATTGTCAGTTAGCTTTGAAGTCACTAACTAGCTGTGTGCCCTTGGGCAAGTCACTTAACTTCCTTAGACCTCAGTTTCCCCATTGTTTAAATGAGAATAACAAAAGCACCTTCCTTAAAGGGTTGCCCTGAGAATCGAAGGAGGGCTATATAAATGTTTGCCATATTATGTATGCTATATATATATATATATATATGCTATATAAAGGTTTGCCATATTCTTCTCCAGCTCATTTTACAGCTGAGGAAACTGAGGCCAACAAAGTAGAGTAACTTGCCCAGGGTCACACAGTCAGTAAGTGTCTGAGGACACATTTGAACACAGAAAGATGAGTCTTCCTAACTCCAGGTCCAGTACTCTATCCACTGTGCTACCTAGCTGCTCAGGAAGTATATAATAGCTACTATAAATAGCATCATTAATTTTTCACAGGTGAGGAAACTGAGTCAACTGAGAGAGTTGAGATGACTTGCTCAAGGCCAAGTGGCTAGGAATTACAAAGTTTGAAGTCTTCAAATACAAGGCTTTCCCACTACAACATGCACCACAAATGAGTGGTGTTGAAGTCAGGGTCAGAGGAAATGGTTGTTATGGTAACAGCACCCAGCATTCCTCCAAGTGAGAGATTTGAACTCAGCTCTTCTAGTCTTCCAGTCCATTGAACCATTGAACCACTGGGTATTCCAGGCAGAAGAAAACACTGAGAATAGTTGAGAAGGAAGAAGGTGTCCTAACAGCTGGTTCAGACAATCCACATTGGGTTGATGTTCAGGGAATTTCCTAGTCATTTGATTATTTTTTAAAATGTTATCCTCTACCACTAGGGGCAGCATGGCAAAGTGGATGGAGGGTCAAAGAGGGCTCAGCTGCAGTCAGACATTTGGGCTCAATTTCTGCCTCTGATACCTTCTGGCTTTGTGACTGTAGACAAGTCACTTTACCTCTTAGGATGAGTACACCAGGCATATCTCTAAAGTTAAGGAGCATTGATGATCTGTATGAATAGACTCACTAGGAATTCTTTTGCTGCTGCCTTCAAAGATCCACAGGTCAGAAGAAAGAAAAAAATATTTTCTAACATTCTCCCTCTATGTTCTGCTGTCACACCATTTCCTATTCAGTGGCCTCGGTTAACCTGAGAGGTTGATGCTTTTTTGGCATAGCTCAGATTTCTTGTCTTTCTCCTGAATACTATATTTTCAGTGGACTATGCACATTTCCTCCCAACAACCCAGTGCCATAGCTAGTGCCCACCCCCATCCCTGTTTGCCTTCTTTTTTTTTTAAACCAAATGAGAATGATGGCTTATGAGACTGGTTCTTTTTGGTTAGATAGTTACATTATAGTAGTGTCTGCATTTGAATTTGAACCCAGTCTACCTAACTCCAACCCCAGCCCTCTTTCTACTGTTTAAACCAAGGCATATATACTAAGGATCTGTGGTTTCATCAGTAGGTTTGGGGTGGGGCAGGAAAAATTGCTCCCACCAACTTTCTATGACTTATTAAGTGTTGATAGATAAATTATTTTACTAGAGGCACATAAGTGATTAATCCATTGTCATAGACAGGGCTTTCTGACTCCAGACTAAGTCCAATGCTAAGCAATGCTATCCCTATAACTACCTCCATAACCCTGCCCCACAAATTCACTGGAATATATGCACATAAAATCTCTTCCTCTCTCTCTCTCTCTCTCTCTCTCTCTCTCTCTCTCTCTCTCTCTCTCTCTCTCTCTCTCTCTCTCTCTCTCTTTCTCTCTCTCTTCCCCTTCTTCTTCCTTCTCTCTCTCCCTCTCCCTCCCTGACTCTCTCCTCCTCTCTCCTTCTGTCTCTCTCTCTCCTCTCCCTCTTCCTCTCTCTCTCTCTCTTTCTCTCTCTCCCCACTTTCTTCTTCCTCCTCTCTCCCTCTCCCTTCTGCTCTCTTTTTCTCTCTCACCCTCCTTTTCCTCTCTCTCTCTTCCTCCCTCTCTCTCTCTCTTTCTCTCTCTCCCCACTTTCTTCTTCCTCCTCTCTCCCTCTCCCTTCTGCTCTCTTTTTCTCTCTCACCCTCCTTTTCCTCTCTCTCTCTTCCTCTCTCTCTCTCTCTCTCTCTCTCTCTATCTCTCTCTCTCTCTTTCTCTCTCTCTCTCTTCCCCTTCTTCTTCCTCCTCTCTCTCCCTCTCCCTCCCTGACTCTCTCCCCCTCTCTCCTTCTGTCTCTCTCTCTCCTCTCCCTCTTCCTCTCTCTCTCTCTCTCCCTCTCTCTCTCTTTCTCTCTCTCTTCCCCTTCTTCTTCCTCCTCTCTCTCCCTCTCCCTCCCTGACTCTCTCCCCCTCTCTCCTTCTGTTTGTCTCTCTCCTCTCCCTCTTCCTCTCTCTCTCTCTTTCTCTCTCTCCCCACTTTCTTCTTCCTCCTCTCTCTCCCCCCCTCCCTCTATCTCCCCCCTCTCCCTTTCTTTTTCTCTCTTTCTATCCCCCCTATAGTTGTGCCCCAGTCCAAAACCTCAGAAGTTGAGCCCCGAATTGTACATCCTAGAAATCTATTCAGATCTAAGTCATTCTTACCCAGCGCTTGATGGGACATATTTTAATATGGTATTCATATGTTTATTCTGTGCATTCCTAACAGCTAGCATGTAGCTGGTGCCAAGAAAGGTCAGAGGGGGAAGACACATGCATATGGATCAATGTACACAAATATGTACCTATATATGTGCATGCAGGGTATATTGATATGTGAGTTTCCATAAACGCATATATAATGATTGGGTAAATGCGCAGGTGTTATGCACTGATTTTTCTGTTTTTACTAAGACAGGAAGCTTGGGTTTAAGAGAGACAGAGAGACAGACAGAGATAGACAGGGAGAGACAGAGACAGAGAGAGATAGAGACAGAGACAGAGAGACAGACAGAGATAGACAGGGAGAGACAGAGAGAGATAGAAACAGAGACAGAGAGACAGACAGAGATAGACAGGGAGAGACAGAGACAGAGAGACAGAGAGACAGAGACAGAGAGAGATAGAGACAGAGACAGAGAGACAGACAGAGATAGACAGGGAGAGACAGAGACAGAGAGACAGAGAGACAGAGACAGAGACAGACACAGAGAGACAGATAGAGAGAGAGAGATAGAGACAGAGACAGACAGACAGAGAGAGATACAGAGACAGAGAGAGACAGAGACAGAGAGACAGACAGAGAGACAGACAGAGAGAGGAGGGGTGGGGGGGAGAGGGGGAACATTAGCAACCTGATAACACGTTGTGGGGCAACATGATACATGAGAAAGAGAATGGGTTCTTTAGCCAGAGGTCCTGGACTTCATTTTACCTGTTTAAGTAAGTCATTCAACATCCAAGACTCTCAGTTTCCTCTTTTGTAAAACCAGGATGGACTAGCCAGTGCTAGCAAAGATGTGGCATGGGGGCAGAGCCAGTGGCACTCGGGGAGCTGCTCTGTTCCCCCTCTTCCCAGCACCAGAGGACATTTTTGGCATGTCCCTCTCCTCTGTCCAGCCACCCAAAGCAAGCCCTTCCTCTCTTATCTCTCTCTGGTAATTCCTGGGTTCACTGACAGCTCGAATTTGCCCTCTGGGCACTCAGACTCTGAAAAGGTTCTCCAACTGTGGATCATCGCAAAGGTCTCTTCCAACTCTAGGACTATGAACCTATATGGCAGTACCTGGCACATAGTAGGTGCTTAATACTTGTTTATTGACTGACTCTGGACCAGAGAACCTTACAGTTGGTCACACAAAGTTCAAATGGATGTTAGATGTGTGCCATCTGAGGAAATACCCTCAGAGAAGGGAAATGACTTGATTAGGTTCCTAAAATTCATTTCTATTAGAAATAGAATTGGAACTCAGATTCCTTGGATCTCAATCTATTTTCCTTCTACAGCACCACAATGACTATCTCCATATATTTTCAGGGCTGTGTTCCATAAAGACTTATTCTCAATAGTCATAAGTCCATAAACATTTAGTAAGCGCCTACTGTGTACCAAGTACTGTGCTAAACTCTGAAGGTACAAAAAGAAGCAGAAGACAGTCCTTGTCATCTGAGAGCTTACAGTCTACTGGGATAAGAAAGCAAGCAAATATCTGTACGAATAAGCAATATACAGGATAAATAGGAAATATTCAACAGAGGGAAGGGATTAGAATTAAGAAGGAGTAGGGAATGTTTCCCATAGAAGATAGGCTTCAGTTGGCCTCAGACACTTCCTAGCTATGTGACCCTGGACAAGTCACTTCACTGCTATTGCCTAGCCCTTGCCCTTCTGTCTTAGAGTTGTTACCAGGATATAAGGTAAAGATTTAGGGGGCAGAAAGGGATGAGACCGAGAATATAAGAGGTAAAAGAAGTTGGGAAAGTTGGAGGGAGTGGGGCTAGGTCATTTGGATGCCAGAGAATTGTTTTATTTTCTCTTGGAGGCAATAGAGAGCCCTTGGAGTTTAGTGAATAGGAGAGTATCAGGGTGGGACCAGCATTCTTAGGAAAAAAAGCGCTTTGTGGGCTAAATGGCAGCTGGATGGAAGTGGGGAGAGATTTGAGGCAGTCCCACTGGCCAGCAGGTAAAAGCAACAGGCAGGAGGTGTATTCTGGGTGACTCCAGAGAGCTCAGAGGTGGAAGTTAGAGGGAGGGAGATTTTGATTCTTTTTTTTTTTAAAGAAGGAACTTTCTGATGACTGTCTAGGAGTGTGATTGGGGCTCCTGCGGAAAGGAGAGCTGCGTTACTGGAGAGGCTGAGCTGGCCTTGAGAAGGATGCCTGGGATGCTGCTGTCAAGGGGATTCCTGAATTGGTGTTTGAGGGCAGATTAGATGAGCTCTTCCACTTTTGAGATCCCATGAGCCCTTTCTAAAGCCATGCTCATTTGGGCCAACGGAAGGAAGATCACCATGAATCAGCAGAAATCCAACTTAGACAGTGTTAAAGAAAGAGAGGGCTCTCCCCTTCTGGAGAGATGGCCTGGTGAGAAGAGATGTCGAACCTCAGTTCCCACCCTCCCCATCACCTCAAAATAGAAAGAAACACACCAGGGAAATTAAGTTAGCAACAACTAAAAGGGACCCGATCCTCAGGGGAAGATCTCCACAGAAAAACCAGCAACCACACTGAATACAGTGGGAGTAAGCAGATAAAAAGAGAAGAAAGGGAAAAACCTCAAATATGAATGAATGGAAAAAAAAAGACTTTTTTTTTTTTTTTAGAAAACTAGATCTGTGACTTTATTGATATAGGGAGATCCCAGGGAAGAAATCCTTACCAATGTGCAGGCACATACCTGCCCTGAAATTTATAGCTTTAGGAGATAAACTAATTTGCCTAGAGTTGCTATTATGTCAGTGGCAGCATTTGAACTCAAGTCTTTCTGACTCAGTGGATAGTTCTTTATTCCCTATACTATGCAGTAGAAATATTATGGGAGTAAAAAGAATATATTCAGTCAGTCAGGCAACAAGTATTTATTAAACACTGGGCCAGGGACTATGCTAAATACTTGAAATACAAGGAAAGGCAAAACAGTTCTCTAAGACTCTAATATTTGGAGAAATCTTTGCCCTTCCCTCTCTTCTCCTTCCCTCTTCTCCATCAGTAGTTGAAAAGCCTAATTAA